>NC_051161.1:73810202-74060202 GCF_013339745.2 Dermacentor silvarum
ACGATACTGTCAAGTCATCAACGGGCACCTTTAGGAAGGAGGATATAGAAAAAGAAGTTTAAGATTATTTGCAAGAGGCAAATATCAGTCGGTCAGGCTTTCCGCTAGAGCTGCCGCTAAAAAAAAAAAGAAATAAAGAGAGTACATCTTTTGTTCACCATGGTCGTGCGTTGAAGTGGGATTTGAAGTACCCTACCACACTTTCCAAATAGTTGTGCAGCGAAGGCATAGGTGAACATCATCGCACACACGGCTAGCCATTTCATCTGACTTTTAAATATCATATTATCATTGCGATGTACAGTAAGGAAACTCGAGTCAGTAAACTTGGCGCGAATGAAAATATATATACTCTGGTCTATTGGCTTTCGGGAATACCATGATACACGGTAACTAGCGGTACCTACCGCTAATGACCGTCTATTTATGCATAGAAATTGCTGACCCGCAAGGGTAACGCTCATGTGCCATCATATTGTCACATGGAACATGCCATTTTATTTTGCTGTATTCAGTGGTATTTTAATGTGGTCAATATTTTATTCGACAATATCGGTATCCTTGCTTCAAAGTATAGGCAAATTTAGACTCTGTCTACCATTGTTACATCACGTAGGGTGTTAAAAAGCACAGTGCATGTACAGCGTAGAAAACGTAGTTTTTTTCCCTCGTGAAATTTTATTAGGATATGCTTGTTCGTTCACGCTAATTCGCAGGGAACCCACTTAGTACTAGGAAAACACATACAAGGCTGGGAACAAGAGGGTTGTACCATTTAACGTCTGAAAATATCATTACAAAAACGCACACTGAAATAATTAAGTTCTCGGCGTTCTGCATTCTTTTAGAAATCTCTTTTACCAATGTTGCAAAATTTTGCAGTAGCCGCGTAAGCTTAATGTGTTTATCTAAGAACAATGGGCGCTTGAACGCGTAAATTAGTTGGACGAATTATACAATAAACTACCGCAGAATTGTCAACTCGCTTGAAAAAATAGTGAAGAAAAATAAGAGAAACCAGTAACGAGTTGGCTCTACGCCTTACACAGAAATTTGTGAATGAATATTCTAGAATTAATTTGCTACCTCTTTGTTTCAATACTCTAGGAACTTGTTTAAGATTTATTTCATTTTTGCTTTTGATTTTTTCATTCAAATGATCACGCGCGAGGCAGTGCAAAGCAGCCCATCAATGACTGGTGCCGAAATTCTACATATTTTTGTGCACCAACAAAATATCGTAAACGTCTCTGCCTTTGGGAATGTCTTCGGCTTATGACAAATTTCACCAGTTTTCCCGAAACTCCTTTCATTGATTGCTCTTGTGGCTACTATACGAAAGTTACTTTAGGCAAATAAAGAGAGTCTAGAAAATTTTCAGTTTCCAGCGAATCTTGCACCATTCAAACAGTTTTCAATCTCTTAATCGGCATTGCAATGCAAATATTTTTCTAAATCTTCGTCATTTTTGATCTGTGTGATGCCTCGCCACTATTGAAATTCGTCCTTCGCCGCCACTCCCAACCCCTATAATGCGCTTCTCCTTTTTGAAAAACGGGGCCGCTGTCAAACTCACAGCCCCACCTCCACTTGAACGCTGGGTCGTCCGTCTCTCGCCTGAACAGGATCACCTCTAGGAATCCGAGGTCTTAATAACCCGACAACAATGTTGAGAGAGAGAGAGAGAGAGAGAGAGAAAGAAACGTTCATTGTTGAAACAGTGTCCCGAGCGAGGCGCGGTATCACCCTGAGGTGGGAAGGTTCCTTAATCCAGGAACCCTCTGGCTTCGGCTGCCCTCTTGGCCCTGGCGACGAGTTGTCGTTGGTCTTCCAGGTCCCCGAGGGCGAGCTTGGCCTCCCACGTTTCGAATAGGTAGTCTTCGTTTGCTTGTGGTGCTCGGTTAGCGTCCATTTCCGGCTGCATTTCGCTGTCTTCATGCCACGGGCATGCCAAGAGCAAGTGCGCTAGGGTGTCGGGAACGTTGCAGAGTGGGCAGAGGTAGCTGTGGAGTGTCGGGTAGAGGCGGTGCATTATAGTTCCGTGAGTGTAAGTATTGCTTTGTAGGCGTCTGAGGACCACGCTTTCTTTTTTGCCGAGGTTTGGGTGTGGTGGAGGGTACACGCGGCGCTCGAGCCTGTAGTGTTGCAATACCGCCGAATAGTTGTTGGGTACGGCTTCCACCTCTTCTGCCGTGTGTCGGAAGGCGTGTGGGCGAGGGGAGCCCGGCTGACGTGCTCGCGGGCAGCGGTGTGGGCCGCTTCGTTCCCCTCTAGTCCCTCGTGTCCCGGTACCCACGTTACGCAGGTGTACGGGAGCAGAGTGCTACGTCGTTGTAGTACCTTGAGTGCATCAGCCGAGATGCGGCCCCTCGAGAAATTTCTACAGGCGGCCTGAGAGTCGGCCAAAATGACTTCTGCGTCTGTGCATGTGGTGGTGGCGAGAGCGATTGCCGCTTCTTCCGCCGTTTCCGGGTTGCGTGCCGTGACGGTTGCCGATGCTAACTCGCGGCCTCGGGAGTCTACGGCGCTGAGAGCGTACGCGTTTCGATGCGGATACTTCGCCGCGTCGGTGTAGCGGGCGTCTGGGTCTTGCTTGAATCTTCGTTTGATGGCGTTGGCTCTAGCTTGCCTTCTACTCTTGTGGTATATGGGATGCATGTTGCGCGGGATGGGTGCAATGCAGAGGGACTCTCGAACGTCCGATGGGATTCGTTCTTTCTTGTCCGTGTCTGCGACGTACGTCTCGCTGTAGCTCAGGTGTCGGAGTACTGATCTCCCGCTGGGTGTAAGCTTGAGTCGTTCCAGTTGGCTGTTCTTGTGTGCTTCAGCGAGCTCTTACCACGTGTTGTGGACGCCCATCTTAAGCAGACGTGTAGTAGAAGCCATGGGGGGGAGTCCCAGGGCGACTTTGATTGCCTTCCTTATAATGATGTTGATCTTTTCTATCTCTGCGTTCTTTAAAGCCAGGTACGGCATGCCGTATGTGATGCGGCTGGTGAGCAGTGCTTGTATTATTCTTAGAGTGTCTTGTTCCTTGAGGCCACGTTGGCTTGAGATCCTCTTGACGAGGTGCGTGAGTTGCGAAAGGGTGCGTTGTAGTCTTGGTAGGCTGGCCGCTCCGGATCCGTCCTTGTGATTAAGGAGTCCCAGTATTCGTAGCGTATCGACTTTCGAGATTGTGATCCCATTGAGGGTGACGCAGGGGTCGGGCTCTCCGTAGCTGGTTGGCCTGCCTCTCGTTCTTGCTTTCAGGACGAGATGCTCAGATTTCTCGGGGGCGCAGCGGAGGCCACAGTTTTGGAAATAGCTTTCGATGGTGTTTACGGCTTCTTGTAGGGCGCTTTCTTGCCTTCCAGTGTTCTCAGCTCTGGTCCAGAGCGTGATGTCATCAGCGTACATCGCGTGATGCAGACAATGTTGACCAGAGTTTTTTTTTTTTTTTTTAGTGTCGCGATGGTTAAAGAATTCCGGCATAACTCATCTTTAAACGACTATCAAAGTTAATGCGACAAGCATTCAAGCAATGTAGCGACCACGTAGCGACCCACCGTATTACCGAAGGTGCCTACATTTAGAGTGTGTAGGTCTTTCTGATTTATTTCAAGTGCTTCGGCTGTATGCGACATACACTATCTCCTTGATCGGCCTGCTTTGCTATGACCTTCGCTCACCAGGGTAGTTTATGACTATGACGGCAAGGCGACGACTGTATGCCGACGGCGCATGCAGTGACGACGATGGGATTACGAAGAAGGAGTGACGTAGATGGAACGACGAAGGTGGTATGACTACGACGGCATGACAACAATGGGATGACAATTCTAAAGTGATGACGATAATATAGCGATGACAGCGTGACGACGACTGTATGACGACGGCGGTATGACGAGAATCAGACGACGAAGCTGGAAATCTGCATGTTCATCGACAATTCGGCATGCTGATCGGTGGAATACTCTACACGAGCAACCTGACAGTGAAGCCTATGTCAGAAACAAGATGGTCAAGTGGATTGGAGGCTGCCTGTCTTAAAGCATTGTACGGGCCCGGGCTATCCCGAAAGCCTGAGTTCGGCCTCCATTTTCACTGACTTAAGACACCAACTACCACGACGACGTGACGTTAGAAGACAAGGAAACGCTACTACTATAGACACGATAGCGGTTGCGGGCAAACTGTATAAATTCAAGTTCAAGGTACGCGGTACGGTACGTTTCTACTATTTCTGAAAAATATAAGCACCATGCAAATTTGTCAAGCGGACAACTTACGCAGGGCGTGCAGAAGCAAAGCCGCATTAAAGCGCGCCGTAGGGTATAGGCCACACTACTGAAGTGGTCGCACGTCAAATCAACACTTCTGTGCCCACCGCGGTAGCGTTGCGGCTACGGCATTGCTCGAGGCTCGAGGCATTGCACGCAAACAGCAGTGGTGCACGCAAGGTAACGTTTAACATCAACTCAACACTCTCGCGTTGGACTAAATGTTGAAGAAATGAAACATTCCCCGTCAACATCACCGCTAATTGTCGTCAATCAAATCAAGCAGCACAGCAAGTTTCGCTTACATCGATTTCCACAATGCGTGGGATCCGTATAATTTTTCTCTCTTATTGTCAACTATAATATCGGCTATCCCCGTTTCTTCTCTGATCCACACAGCTCTCATCCTGTCTCTTAACATTACGCCTGGCATTTTTCTTTCCGTCGCTCTTTGCACGGCCCTTAACTTGTTCTCGATCTTCTTTGTTAACCTCGAAGTTTCTGCCCCATATGTTAGCACCGGTTTAATGTAATGATTGTACACCTTTAATGCGAAAGCGTTATATGTCCCATTATTCGAAAATCCGTCGGCGTGACCTAAAGATGGTACCAGAAATGGCCGAAGTCGCATGCAACGAGTAAAAACACGCCAAAAAGTGCTCCGATTGACGTATGCTTTCTCAGGGAGGTTCTTGTAAACAAAGTAAATTAATGGCTTTGAAAAAGAAAACTTTGTACATTTCGGTCTGGGCGGCAATCGAACCCAGGTCTCCGGGGTGCGAGACGAGCACACTTCCCCGACGCAACGGCGGCTCCATGGTTGAGGCTTACTATAGGTGTGCCTAGTGCGTGCGTGATCGCACACATCACGTCACAGCCATCGGGCTGACACTAAAGGTGTGGCCTAGGCCGGTATTTTGTAGCGATGCCTTTCCGGTGCTAATGCCTTTTCGCGCTTATCGCGCTTTGTCATGTGGTCAGAGCGACGGTCCGCTCGCGTTATCAACGGGATCAGCCGGCCGTGAGCGGTGGATGATAAGACTAGTATAGAATAAGTCATAAGGCATCGCTACAAAATACCGGCCCTAGTGTGTGCGTCTTTGGACATGTGATGGAGGAGACACTGGGGAGGAGGTGGCGCCACGTCATGAGTGTATAAAATGAGTGCGTTCATGACGTTCCGATGACTACAAACGGTATAGTCTTTTCGCATTCCCACATGTAAGCACTCTTAAGTGTTTTTGCCTAATCCTATTCAACCACAATGGTAATTGCTCCCAGTCATGATTTGGTAAGGCTTGCTCTATGCACTCGTACTCATTTTTATTATTTCGATAGCAATTATATGGACACAACAAGGCCCATTTCTGCCGTCGGCGTCGCCGTGAGGTTTCGCATAAGGTCGAATGGCGATAAAATCGCCGCCGCGCGCCGTATGCTGTATGCGCGATTCAAAACGTGCGAGGGTGAGCCGGCGATCGCGGCCCAATCTCGACCACGCAAGAGGGAAGATGAGAGGAAACGCCCCGTCTTCCGTCGTGCGAAAGTCCGTGGGGTGATGGGAGGGAGGGGGCGTTGTTGTTATCCGACAGCAACTGCGCATTTCGCGACCGCGCGCATGCGGAATCGCCGATCGCGGCTCCATCTCGCGCGCGCAAGGGGGGGGGGGGGGAGGCAGCGCTGGAGGGAGGGACGATGCCAAGTGCGTACTTTGCAAGGACGGCCGCGTGCGGTCGCGCGCCTATCTTGAAAGCAGTCTGCAAGCGGCTCATACCTTTATACGTGCGGTGTTCTCGTCGCTCAGTTTGCGCTGAAGCAATACACAGCAGGAAGGTCACTTCGCTCGCTGCGGCCGCCGCGCTTCCTGACGCCAGCGTTTTGACAGCGAGTGTCCGGGGTGATCGAGTGCTGATGTGTCCATGTTTCCCTGTGCGCGTTGACGCCATGCTTGTTAACTTAGTTTGCAAGCGAATATTTCCAAGTTTATAGGGCCGATGAAACTACTATCCTTGCTTCGTATAGCTGTCTACTAATTTGCTATCGCAATCGATGCTTCGCTTTCGGGCTAAACTACCGGCTCTTCTGTAAAATTTCTTCGCATGATCAGGTCCACTGTGAGTAATTGACCTAGATAAATGACTCCTGTACGGACTCTATTGGCTGACTGGCGACCACGAATTATCGTTCATTTGTGAGGCTATTTAACATTATCTTAGTCTTCTGCATAATAATCTTCAGCCCCACTGTTACATTTTCTGGGTTAAGGTCATCAATCATGTGTTGCAATTCATCCCCAGTGTTGCTGAAGAGGACAATGTCATCTGCAAACCGAAGGTTGTCGAGATATTCGCCGTTCATCTTCACTCCTAGGCCTTCCCGGTATAATAGTTTGAATACTCCATCTGAGCCTGCATTGAGTAGCATTGGAGAGATTGTGTCCCATTGCGTGACTCCTTTCTTGATAACCGATTTTAAACTTTTCTTGTGGAGAAGCAAGGTAGCTGTGGAATCTTTGTAGATATATTATAATAATACAAATTCCCGTGGCCAAATTCGCGACTATTTTGTCATATTTTACTGATTGCTTGCTCTTATGTACATGTGTTACCCATTGTTTGACGCACATGACGCATAGAAAAAGGTCTGACTAAAGAATAATTGCGCGTCTCTCTGCGCGTGTTTCTTCTACTGACGTACCTAATCTTCTCTGTACGTCGAATGTTGTTTTGCTTCATCTTGTAATTTGCAGCCCTTGTCCCCGTTAGGACGCATATAGCCTGCTCTCTATTGGTGGAGATTTCTTAAAATGTCCGAATGAAATGAAATGAACTGGAAACAGTACTTACAGCGCTATGTTTGTCGCATGTACACTCGTACAGGTAGCTCATTCGAAATCCAGGGTGTCATCTCAGAAAATATTCTGCGTCTTCTCAGATCACGCGTACCGTGAGCTTTGGCCCCGCTTTTATATGCTTACTGTAACGTGCAATGTTTTAAACTTCCAGTTCTCAGTCAAACTTTGCCTAACCGGACGAGAATAGAGCATGTTGTTGACGACCTAGCCTTGAATGCGCGGTAGTTCAAGAATAGGCAGAGTAGTCACCGCAGCACATCAGAAATCCAAGACGCGTCTCCAGTAGTGAATGATCACTGCCCATTTATCATTTATACAGTAACGATCTTGTTCTTGGGTGCCACGACGTGCACTCTCTTTCTCTCTCTCGCTCTTCTCTCTCTGTGACAGCTTTTCATGATGAATGCAGTCAGTCGAAAATAACAATTTCTGCTTCCACTTTTGAAAGTAGTCACCCTACGGCGGCAGGAAGTTGCTGTTATTCCAGACTCGCGGGCCCGTGCTATAGGCTGCAACATCCTGTCGACGGGAGAATGGGTCGTACACGTGCCATTGGCCCTATACCCGGGAACCTCCAGACTCCGGAAACTGTACTGTAGTGGGGCTTGCTGGAGCCAGATTAATGGGTTCAGAAGCCTGTCTGTGGCCGCGTTGCTAGGCGAATGAAATTATGAGCAAAGCTATTTATTTCGGAGAGAATGGGCCGGGGCATACTGGGTGAATTATTTAGCTTTAGGATACAAATTGAAGAGTCTTTGGCATTCGATTCGTATTATTATAGTTAATGTGGCACTGATTGGCCTGGTGAGCGAACTTCCAGCTCACATCCACATTCAGGGGCGGATCCAGGTTTTTTCTGAGGGGGGGGGGGTCAGCTTCTGTCAATGATGATGATGATGATGATGATGATGATGATGATGATGATGATGATGATGATGATGATAGTAGTATTTCTTATTTACCGAAATTTACCGTTTTTCCTCACGATAAAACCGCGTTTAAAGCAACACCTGTAGCCCTCCGTGGTGGCTCAGTCAGCTCAGGCGTTGAGCACGAGATCACGGGATCAAATACCGGCCGCGGCGGCCGCATTTCGATGGAGGCGAAATGCAAAAACGCCCGTGTTCTTGCGTTGTAGTGCAGGTTAAAGAACCCCAGGTGGTCAAAATTAATCCGGAGCCTTCCACTACGGCGTGCCTCATAATCAGAACTGGTTTTGGCACGTAAAACCCCAGAAAGAGGAAGAAGACCTGTAGCGAAGCCAGGTATCGGTTTCTCCGAGATTATAGGAAAAGGACGTTACCCAATACAGCCATGTGCTTGGCGGCTGCGCCTGATAATACAGGGTGTTCAAAACTAAGCTTTATGGTTTTCTTAAAGTTAGGCACTGGGAGGCATGCGAAGACCACCTGTGCAAATAAGTTATGTGGCTAAGGGGGCACAAAGTGAGATGATAATTATCGGTGTGAGCAGTCCAATTAACTAAAATTGAACAATTATTTTTTGTTGACTGCAGTAAGTGGGTATGTTTGTATTGAAAACTTAGAGACAGTCGAGTTTCTACACAGTATCAGTCGGAAGAATTATTCTAGTGTGTCATATCAGACTCCAAATTTCAATTGTCGTATTGCGCAGAATAATCGAGAATAAAGACGCGACAATTCTCATGAATTCCCGTGAATGATCATGAAGCTCAGTGACCACTTCTGTGGAGGGATGGCGGTGCCATCTCTCTTGAGTCGTGGTGGTGTGTTGACTAGAGGGACGTTCTTGAATACGGGCGTAACGGTCCGCTCTAACGCAGCAACCACTGCGCTGGTTGTTTACGATATGCGAATCACCGCGTATGAAGACTCACGACGCCACCTACAAGAATAACGATGTGGCGTAGTAGGCGACAGCGTGAGCCAGCGTCTTCATGTTTTGTTTCCCACGCGACGTCATCCTTTTACACAAGGCGCGCATCTGCTCCCGTTTCTCTAACCACGCGACGCCATCCTAGGCCCACGCGCTGGCGTTGGCCGCTGACGTCATGCTCCCCCACTTCGCAGCCGCGGCTCGAGGCTTCGCCCCGCTCCGCGAGAACGCCGACTCAGGTAAACGGATCCGGTGGGCTCGAGCCTCCTATGCTTAATGTACGACAATAAAACTGCGAAGTTACAATGAAAAACTTGTAGCGTACGAACGGTACTGTGCTCGTACTGGATATTGTCAACGTGTAACTGTGATCACAATGAGTGCTACAGTAAAAAAAAGTTGCCTATGCGTAGTCCTTAGTTTAGCTGTTAGTTGTTATTATTTATATATGAACACTTCAGCAAGAGATCTCTTTCATTAAGCAGGTTGGTCGCGGAACCGATGACAGCCAATGAGGCAACCGTTGACACCCCAAGGGGAAACTAAGTTAATCAGGCACGAAGGCGCTCGAGCGGACCTCGGCGTGTCTGGCAAAAGGGATGTCCCCTCGTTCATTCGACGCCACCGACGGGACGAGTAAGGCACGGCAGGCGTAAGGAGGTCCGAGGTGTTCATGAGAAAAAATAACTACGGCAACTTCGCGACACCACACTCCTACGGAATACAACTAAGCTTGTGAGCGAGCTAGCTTTACTTCTACATGCTGATACCACTGGTACTCGCGAAAAATACTTTTGAAGAATGCTGGTGGCCATATTTTTTTTTGCGACAGGGCCATCCCCCTGTCAGCGAGGGGGCGATGCAGAAATCTGAGGGGGGTCACGACATCCGGACATCCCCCCTGGATCCGCGCCTGTCCACATTGGTGCATATGCAGATGACATCTGCATCTGAGCTTCTGGTACAACACGCCCACAACTACGTGCGAGATTCCAACGTGCTGTGTCATCTACTTCACGATACATACGGCGTCAGGGTTTGTTCTTAGCTGCTGAAAAATGTGCCGTGGTTGCATTCACGCGCAAATCCGTCTGCCGATATCCGATCTCCATTAATGGCGTTATAATACCTTACGTATCCCACCACAGATTCTTAGGCATTATCATTGACCGCGGTTTGTCATGGTCGAGGCATGCAAATATTGTTACGGATGATCGATGTTTATTCACAGATGAAGACCAGGATGGATGAGAGGTCGCCACGATGTCGCCACCGAAATATAGCCGTGGCCGCTGCTGCTGAGTTCTTCGTTCTCCTCCTCTTCTATCTCCTCTTTGCCACGTTACAATCCCCCTTTCGCAGACGAAGCCCACTGGGAGAGTCACTGTTCTTCGGCGGGGTAGTAGCGCTTAAGGCGTGCAACATGAGCTAGCTGGGTTTTCTTGGAACGCCTATCTGTAGACAAATCCTGTGCAACTACTTAAGTAAGGTAGCTCAGGCGATCTAAAACAACGAACGGGCCCACATAATGTGACAAGAACTTGCTACACAAGCCACGCTTGCGTTGTGGGGTCCATAGCAGCACTAGGCCACTTTTTTTTTCAAAATAAATGGCTTGATGGGATCTGTCGTACCGATCCTTCGAGCGGTTTTGCGATGCCAATGTGCGGACGCGGGCTATTCGGCGGGCTTCCTCGGCGAGGCAAAGTGTTTTGGCGACGGAATCCTCAGCGTCCAGAGAAAACGGCAGAATCGTGTCGAGGAAGCTCCGCGGCGATGGAGCATAAAGCAGATAGAAAGGGCTGTAATTCGTTGTCTCATGCTTCTCATTGTTGTAGGCGTATGTTATGAATGGCAACACATCATCCCAGTTCTTGTGGTTAGAGGACGCATACATGGATAGCATGTTCGTCAAAGTTCGATTCGTGCGTTCAACAAGACCGTTGGTTTGCGGACGGTACGGTGTTGAGTGACGAAATTGTGTTCCACATAGCCGAAGCAGCTCTTCAACAGCGTCGGCCACGAATTGACGGCCGCGATCACTTATGATCACGCGAGGTGGGCCATAGCGTAGGACAACATAATGCAACAAGAAAGCAGCGACGCAAACAGCGGTAGATGACGGCACTGCTGCGGTCTCTGTGTAGCGTGTAAGGTGGTCTACACAAAGGACGATCCATCGATTGTTATTCGATGACCGTGGGAATGGGCCCAGGAGGTCCACGCCAACTTGCTCAAAAGGTGCGTGAGGGGGAATCAACGGCTGCAGAAGACCTGGTGGGGCGGTTGAAGGTCGTTTCCGCCGTTGGCATTGGTCACAACTAGCCACATATTGCTTTGTTGTTTGACGCATGCGAGGCCAGTAAAATCGCTCTTGCACACGCTGTAGCGTACGGGCGAATCCAAGATGACCTGATGTTGGATCATCATGCATGGCATGTAGCACAGCACTACGGAATCAAATCTGCTTTCTCCATGCATTTCAGAACCAGGCTAAGGCGCTCGTTATGCTCCTCAAAAGTGCGGCCGAAAATAACAACATCATCCAGGTAGCAAAGACATATTTCCCACTTTAGACCCCGGAGAATTGTGTCCATGAATCTCTCGAACGTTGCGGGCGCATTGCAGAGCCCGAACGGCATAACGTTAAATTCGAATAAACTGTCCGGCGTAACAAAGGCGGTCTTCTATTTGTCGACGGGATCCACAGGTATCTGCCAATAGCCTGAACGCAGATCGAGGGACGAAAAGTAGGAGGCAGAATGTAGGAAGTCTATTACGTCGTCAATTCGCGGGAGTGGGTACACATCCTTCTTGGTAATTGCATTTATTCGCCTATAATCAACACAAAATCTCCACGAGCCATCTTTTTTCTTTACAGGATGACAGGTGCGGCCCACGGGCTTGATGATTCTTGAATGACATTTTTCCTCAGCATCTCTTGTACCTGGTCCGCAATAATCTTGCGCTCTGATCAAGACACTCGGTAGGGCTTTTGCCGAAGAGGATGTGCCGATCCTGTGTCACTGCGATGACGAGCACGCGAGGATGGGATAGTTGTACTGTGCTCATCTTCAGAGAAGTCGAACACGGAAGCATACTGGGCTATCAATTGTACTAAAGTGTCCCGTTCACGTGAAGACAAAGACTTGCTGACCATGCGTAGATATTTCTGCTCGTAAGGGCAAGTGGCTGGTCCTTCAGTGGAATCCTCGTCCCTGACGACCATCGATGAACAGCACGTGACGTCGTTGAAGACAGCAATCTTCATGTGTTCGGGAACACGCACAGGGACGGCAGAACAATTTAACGTCCACAAAAACGTGCTACCATTGTTCACAGATACAATAACGAATAAAACGCGCACAAACCGCGATGGCAAACGATTGCGTTGACCGCGACAGCTATGTTTAGATCGCAGCCGCCGGCAAAGCACTACCAACGCCGGCGTTGGCAGTGTGACGTCAAATTTTTGGGCGCAGGCCTTGAAGGTGTCGGCCTTGAAGCCTTCGATTACCTTACATAAGGAGGAGATCAAATGCCTCAACAGTTATATCTCACATGTACCGGCACGTGTACCCGATTGACACGTGGTGCTACCATTCCAGAGCATGCGCAGATTAGTTTTGTGTCTTCTTTCTTTTTTCGCCTCAGTGCTTTCTTCCGTTGATAGTCGGCGTTCGTGTTGTCCACTTCTCTTCTCTGGTGTCCGTGTCTGCACACCTCACCTTTTCTGCAATATGAATCCTTACCAACTAGCACAGCTTTCTGTCGTTCTAAGTGAAATCCTGACTAGGAGCTCACCACTGACGTTGAAAGAAAGTGTACAATCATTACATTCTACCGGTGCTAACATATGGGATAGAAACTTGGAGGTTAACAACAAAGGGAAGCGCAGTCGAGGACGGCAGAAAACTAGGTGGGGTGATGAAGCTAGGAAATCTGCAGGCGCAAGTTGGAATCAGCTAGCGCAAGACAGATGTAATTGGAGATCGCAGGGAGAGGCCTTCGTCCTGCAGTGAACATAAATATTGGCTGCTGATGATGATGATCTTCTCCGAGCATCCGTTAATCAATCGATGGGTGCACGCGAACAACATAGAATTGCTCTGCCTAAAACATTTTTGCATGGAAGCGAGAGCAATGAATACGGAAATCAAATTACATATAAAGCAAATTCGCGCACGTGTCTGATGGCTTTATCTGGAAACGCGCACAGCCCTTCCGTTTTGTCCTCCCGTTCGGCGCAACTCTGTTGTTTGACGTGCTCTGGAAAGGGAACGGCACCGAGCAGGTGGATTGGTTGAGGGGTAAAAAAAAAAATGGATACATGAAGCTGGCAGAGAGCACCTGGCACAATAAAACAAACTCGGGACAGAAGCGCGCGAGGAACAGGAGAGCTAGTGGAGTGAACTCTGGAATCTGCTGCATCTAGAACTTCAAAGCAGCGCGTTTCACCACTCAACGTTCCGAAATGGTAAGGCGGCGCTGAAACTGAGAGAGCAGCTCTAAGAATGCTCTACCAGATCACTGAGGCTATACAGTCTAGAAAGTGCTGTCAACTCGCTGTGTATGCGGATACGCGCAGCTGACGGACGAGGTACTCCTCGTCGTAGGCCAGTGACAAGATAAATGCGACATTTCAGAGACGTACTTTCAGTACCAATCTTATGTATTCGCTCATATTTAAGTATGTAGGCTAGGGTATCAATACCGGCTAAATTTTACCTTAGGGAAGCTTCTATAGAAGTGCTGGGATTCATCGCGGGTGGAAGCATTAACTGGTCAGGAGGTCGAGATAAGCATGAGACATTTAGAGTGCTGGTGGAAGAAAGGTATAGGGAAGAGATCATAAGAACCGGGATTGTTATAGACATAGGTGACTGTACAATATAGAGCTAAAGGCTTTAACGAAGAGAGATAAGATAAAGGAGAGATAGACACAATGCAATAGAGTAAACGAAACTCGATTAGCCCAAGCATGCTAGGTGACTATTCGTCGCCGCCCCGTTTCTAGGAGTATGCCTGGAGAAATCATCATCATAATCTCTTCCTCACTATGTATCCTCACAATCTCCCCTCTCGAGCATTCCGGTGTGCGTTCCCACATTTTTTCCGCTCATCGCGGGGTCAGATAAAGCTTTTCGGCGACAGATTAGCTCTGGTGACCTGAAAGCCTTCCCGCACCATGCTCTGGCGTTATAATAGTAAAAAAAAAAAAAAGCAAAGCAGATTGGGATCTCTGCGTATACGTAGTGACACTGGCATTACCTTTGGGTACGATAAACGGCTGCGGGTGCACGTTATTTTTTTAAACTAGCCAATGAGATCCGGTCAGTAAAACAACCCGTCGCGCGCTCTACGCATTTCCTGCAGTAAGCCACGGCTCCTAAGCCAGGGGTGCTGCATCAATTTTCACTTGCTGTGCAGGTTAGGCAAAGCGGTTTGGCCAGTAGTTTGATTCCTGCCTATTTGGTCACATTATTTTTTATATTGCGTGTACTTATGAAGGCCGCTCACAATTTCTTGCATGCTAAATGAATTTGCTGTCTTGCATGGAATTTTCCACAGAACGAGATTTGAAACTGTTTTGTTCATTTGTACTGAAACATAGTCGGCAGCACTAACTATTTAAGATTATCATGTATTTCGGCGTGCACATGGACTATCGCGGGGTGTCTAAATATAGGCTCCAGTAATGTAAGTCTAATGGTCCACCGGTTATCCATCCTAATGCGCAGGATATATAACCGGTGGACCATTAGACTTACAGAATGGATACCAAGAGAAGGGAAGCGCAGTCGAGGACGACAGAAAACTAGGTGGGTGATGAAGTTAGGAAATTTGGAGACGCACGTTGGAATCAGCTAGCGCAAGACAGGGGTAATTGGAGATCGCAGGGAGAGGCCTTCGTCCTGCAGTGGACATAAATATAGGCTCATGATGATGATGAATGTAAGTTTACCATATCCACCAACTTGAGACCATAGCGATTTGCTGTCTCACGAACATAGGGGCTACAGTCTTAGAGTTCGTATGTTACCATTCTCACAGAATTTTGCCTTAAGTACATCACATGGAAATATTGTTTCTATGACAGAAGTGCGTGGGAGACGACGTACTCCCTTCACCTGAATTCCGATCATCGGACGGTGAAATAGTGTAAAAAACATTTGGTTTCATGTTAAACGTAGCTGTAGGCAGAATCACCGGAAAGTGGTTTAAAACAGTAATGCTTAGGCTACGGCTGCACAGCTCAAAACTACGGAGCGCCTAAGCCAACTTATTTTGGGAGACATACGGGCCGAACGTAAAGAAAAAAAAAAATGTTGCACATTTTGTTTTCGGAAAGGCAGTTTATGTATGGAGTGATCGCACTCGTTTCTGTGCTCAGCGCGTTTTGTTATGTCACTTCGGTCATCGAAGACAGAAAAAGGGTCTTTTTCAGGAACACAAGAAAGAGCGACTGCTCAGAGACGTAGGTGCTACCGAAGAAAGAGGCCAGTTTCAAAGCGTGTTGCTAGATATATTCCTTTATTTTTTGTTATCAGAGTACGTGAAAAAAATTTGGACAGTTTGAACTAGTGGTGCAAGGCTGGACTAAGCAGCAGAGCTAGTGATCGACCGAGCTTCTTCCAGGTTTTACTAGGCTTGGCTAAGTTTTGCTAGGAAATGCTAAGTGCTGCTAGGCACGGTATTCCGAATCGGCTCGCCGCCGACGCGCAGATTCTCGCTTGGCCGCGCGACGCGCTTCAAGATGAGCGGATTCTTCTTCCGGTGTCCGGATCTTCTTTGGTCGTCCCATGTCAAGGGTGCATGTACTTGCCACAGAGTAAACGAGAGTTCTACCGCCGTCGCGGTGGCTCCGACCTTTATCTCCCCGGTGACGTTACGGCCAAACTGCGCCTCCACACTTGCCGGGGCGTGGCTGGAGTGCAACGCACACGCAATACAGAGGTTGCGGGTGCGGATGCCGCCGGCGCCAAGTTATCTTTTCGTGCACTTTCATTTTCCTTTTGTTCATTATTTTCTACATTCCAATTTCAACCACACTTATATTCCCCGATGCTTTCCTTGGCTTCACTGTGGTTGTGATTAACAAAATCGAGCCCCTCGGTTCCCTTTCTTCTTTCGTTTATTCATTGCGAGGGTCTCGAATCTGGCAGCCTTGATGTCATTAGGTAGCATGAGAGGGCTTATTAGCCACCTGCCTGCTCTTACAGAATTTTACGATCGGGCTAAAAAGGATGTTCCACATCCACCCACCATGGTTCTGAGTGGCACTGGCTAACACACCTAGGGCTAGATCTAGTAAAACATAAATACCCAAGTTAGTGCAAGGATTGATGGCCGTCGCCGTAGCACAACTGGTAGTGCAACGCACGCGAAACGCAAAGGTTGCGGGTTCGGCTCCCGCCGGCGGCAAGTTATCGGCACGTTCGTGCACTTTCATTTCCCTTTTCTTCATTATTTTCTTCATTCCAATCTCAACCACACTTAATTACCCCGATGCATTCCTCGGCTTCATTATATATATATATGGCAGCCCTGAAGCCGTATCATTACAGATGCCATGATATATATAAACGAAAGAAGAAAGGGAACCGAGGAGCTCGATTTTGTTAATCATAACCACATAAAGCCAACAGATAATCATTATATATATATAATGATATAATGATAGAAGTGCTCACACTTCTATCATTATATCTATCATATATATATCACACTTCTATCATATATATATATATATATATATATATATATATATATATATATATATATATATATATATATATATAATTTCTGCTTGGGACTTTTCAGGAAGAGCTGAGGGTTCCATCAAAGAAAGACCTGGTGTGCCCAGAGGCTGCCAAGTATGCCGAAGACCATACGTTACGGCTGCATCCAGTACAAAAGAAACTCATGGAGGTGAGATATATCAGACATATAACCATCAGTAGGTATGATAAGGAAATTCTGTATTGGTTAATAATATACCACTTCAGACGAGAGTGGCGTTTATGGTAAGCTCAGCAAAGATTTCACGCGCTGTGGCACTGCACATACGCATGTTCATTTCTCATTATATTGCGACAGCAATTATAAGGACATCCGAGGTGCGTTTTCGCCGTCGTCGACGCTGTGCTGTAACTCTCACTATCCATATTACTATTTTACTTTTATTATTTGATGATTTTCAGTTATTTCAAATGCCGGTGTAGCTTTCAGCTTGCTCGAAAAAAAAAAATTTCGTCCAAGGTAACATTTAGCCCAGTTGGCAACCTTACAACGGGAAAGGGGATAGGAGAAGGGGGAAGGAAAGATCAGGAGGAAGGAGAAGAGTCAGTGTGCGCGCACCCGCAGATTAATTTCACTAACGTACAAAGCAGTATATATCGTTGCGCAACAGGTAGGCGCGCTTGCCGGTTACGTTGTGTTTTGTTTAACGTGATCCTTATATGTGTACCAACACAGTGGCTTTCTTCACTGATTCTGCTTTATCTAAGAAGTACAATAAGGACGACCACTTGAAGCAAATGCTCGAAACACGCGCCCGCGATCATTGCCACCATTCGAAGGCCTTTGGCGTTCGGTATATTCGTCGCTTTGCGGGCAGATGGCGTCACCATACTGGAAGGCAACGAGGCTCTGTTTTTGGAGCCAGCGATCTGTGCTGAATTCCGTCAGCTGCTTTGGCATGCCTGCCAGCTTAGTATGCAATTAAAGCTTCTGAAAGTGCTAATTGCAAATGTGATATGCACATCCCCATAGTACGCACAACATGCGCAGCTGAGTGCGACAGCCATTTGCTGTCTTGGGGAAGGTTTATATCAAGCATTCGCAATGCTTATTCCATATTACGACGAAATGTCCAAGACAGTTTCACTCAAGTCTGAAAAACTTATACAGATGCACTGGCGCATACATCTACATACATATGTAAGCACCCCCACATCAAACCACCACATCCCTCCAATTTAACAATAATGGGCATTATAGTGAGTACGATTGACCTTTTTACTTCTTCGTGAACATAATAGTACTTGGTGTACAGTTGTTATGTAGAATTTATTTAGTTTTCCTTTGACTGTACGTTTTCTTTCCTGCGTAATGATATTTTTACTCACTAGTCAAGGAAAACTATAGGCCCACAACTTACAGCGTCCTGCGGCGCGTCGCTTGTTGCAGATCACCAAAAGTCACGTGTACGGCTCCATGTTGGGGGACAGCTGCCAGCTGCAGTTCTTCCAGATCCTGCTCAAAACAATGTCGGCTAAAAAGTACCTCGAAATAGGTGAGTCACGTACCAAGCGGCAGTTTACGTGCTATGTGCCATTTTATTGTGATAGCAATCATATGCACACTACAGGCGCATGTCCGTCGTCGTCGTCGTCGTCGTCGTCACCGTGATATTCCGTATACAGTAGAAGCGTGATAATATCACGGCCACGCACAGTATGCTGTGGCCGCGAGTGAAAGCGGGCGAGGGTGAGCCGAGGACAGTGGCTCGATCTCGTAAAGAGATAAAGAGTGCCGTCTTCGATCGCGCTCAAGGCACCATGCGGGGGTGGGCAGGGTGGGGGGGGCTGTTTGTAGCCGCTTTGGGTTTTAGGCTCAATATAAAGAAAGCATTTGTTCGCAGTGAGAGAAGAATGCAGCAGTTTAACGACTCTTGTCGCGATGTGTTGGTCATTCCGCAATATTTGCGATACCACGAGACAGGAACGAGGTGGCGTGAAAATCAATCTTCCGCAGGAAAATCTTAGGCGTATGTTTGAATGATTTTCGCTTAGCGACTACGCGCCCAGTCTTAGCTGTGTCTCAGGTGTCCTCGGCCGATTTTTTTCCCCCTATGAATATTGCGATCTTGTCGCTGAGAACTGTGCAGGGTGGATAAACAGCTGGAAATACGACATACAGGCTACAAAGACACAGGAAATAAAAATAAATACATTTATAACATATTTTGATAACATAAACCAGAAAAATGAGCAACATGAGCAACAAATTATGAAAGAAAGGGAAACAAAAAAAATATTTTCAAATTTTATTCACAGTCCTTTCAAAGGTCATCATGCAGTTGAGGGCCGGTATTGCATAAAGTGGCCAATACAAATACTAAAGTGCTTACAAACTAGTTGTGGGAAACAACAGGACGAAGTACGGTACAAAAGTATGCCAACAGGGTTTCAGCTTGTAAGAAACAAAAAGAGGAACACGCCGAGTCCAATCGCATCGCGAAAATATTGAAGTTCACATTAACTACGGTATTGATTGAAGTGTTTATTAACAACTGACAACAAACAAATCAATAACTAGTGAAACTATTTAACATGTGAATTTTTATATGGTCAAGTTCAGTGACAATATCAGACGGCAAGCTGTTCCACTCAGGGATATATTGCTCGGTATAAGCGATCGTGCATATTGTAACTTGTGGCCCGGTATGCGCTTGGCATTAGGATGGTGTGGAAAGGCGGCAGGCGGTGACTGAAAGAAATTGTCATGAAGATAAGTATCATGATAGTTTGTGAAGCAGGCAAATACGTGCTGATTTGTGGCGAAGGGATAGCGCTTGTTAATCGGCACGTGATTTTAATGATGAAGCACTGGTACAAGATGATTAATTGGAAAATATGAAGCAAGCTACCTGGTTTGGCGCTGATTCAATGTCGTCGATGTTATATGGCTGACCTGGATTCCAAATTGCCAATACTTATTGATGCTTCGAGCGGATCAGTGTTTATGCATACATCAGCAAGTTTATGTATGCTAACAGGTACCAGCTTTAGGTTAGGTTTCATGATGCCAAGGGAACTATTAGCAGCTGAAAGGGTGGAGAAAATTTGACAGTTCCACGTGAAGGCGTAAGGAAAATGAACGCCTAGATTCCAAACGGTTGCGACGAGTTCCACACTATTACTTTCTAAATGATACGAAAGGAAGACTCGGGTGGCTGGTTTGGTAAAAGACATAAATTTAGTTTTAATGAGTTTGAGGGACTTCCATCATGTGTTAACTGGGTCTAAATTATTTTGGAGAGCTACATGATTCTCCCCGCAAGAAATGTTGAGGATAAAGTGCGCAATGATCGGCAAAAATCCTAATGCGGGTCGAAACACAGTTAAGTTAGTCATACAAGGAAAAGTAACCGCAAAAGCACCCTCCCCTGAGGTATACCGGAGGAGACGTGACTAAAGTGAGAGTTCGAGTTCTTAGCAGAGGTGTACTGCTATCTAGATGCCAATAAATCAGTCATCTAACCTAAAACACGTGCATCTTAAGGTCTGAAAGTTTGGCCAGGCATCTGTAATGAGGCACACGATCGGAAGCATTGGAGAAGTCTAGGAATTTAGCGTCAATAGATGTGTACAAATTATTAACAAATCCAGCGAGCTGTGTGCGACAGGAGTAGCCCTTTCTATAGCCGTGCTGTTATTTAAATAATGAAATATGATCTTCGAGATAGTTAGTGGCTTGCGAATGAATAATGTGTTCAGCAAGTTTCAAATGGGGCTGGTTAATGACAGTGGTCGGTAGTTAGGCGGCGAGGAACCTTCGACGGATTTAAACAATGAAATGCAACCAGTGGATAGTGATTGCATAAATGTTGCTGACAGTAATCAATTTGACATATTCTGTGACATATTCTTGAATAGCTTATTAAATTCTTTGGGATCCAATGCACATGAAATTTTTAGTCTGTTTAGCAAGGAAGGAATTCTCGACTGACTAATAACAATTTCAGACTTGCTGATGTCGGATCGCGTGGGTAAGTTAGGGCATGTAATGACGTCTTCGCGCGGAAAACTGAACAAAAGGCGTCATTTAGGCACTGTGCAAACTGTAACTCAGTAACTACATCGCTGCCAGAATAAGGGTTATGTCAGGTTGAGAACGGGGCTCTATTCTCAACCTGACATAACCTTTATTCTGGCAGCGATGTAGGCAGTGGAAGCAAACTGTGCAGTGGGGCCTAAATATATTTATGCCCCACTGCACAGTTTGCTTCGGTGTCCCAAAGATGTTTGTCGCCCTTGACTAAGAGCTTGTTAAAAAATTCAGAGCCATTCCACTATAATGAAGAAGCAAGTCAGCGAAGCTGTGACTATGATGGGTCTGCTGTAGTGAATATTATTATAGTGAAATTATATATCATCATTATTGACTATATTGAGCGTCTTCGGCATTTTCGTGAAAGAGCAAAGACACCGGCGTTTTGTTTACGCCCACCGCGATGGGCAAACAGTGCTTTTGCTGCACCAAGTCCACCCCATCGTCATAGGTTAGCGTATGAGCCACAGGGTTCGTAGCCGTGGCACACTGCACGGCTTCTTCAGGATCCTGACGTCAGGATCTTGGAGGATTTCGTTAAACGAGCGCCCGTCCCATAGCGAGTCCAAAGGGCAAGTGCCGATAACAGCGATAGCGCGATCTCTACGTCACGAGACAAAGGGGCACAACGATTGGTGGGACGTGCCGCCGCCGAGTATCGCGACACTTGTGAAAGAGGCATCGGTGGTGGCGAGAGGTATAACAATGGGCCTTCCATCATCCATTTGGACACGTGTGCTAAGGCACAACTGGCTGAAAATCACCCTGCACATGGAGCCAGAGCTCCACGCACATGGAGCCAAAGCCAATGCTGACGATGACAGTTTTTTTCTACACGCGGACACGATCCTGGGGAACCTAGCCTTTAACAGCTTCGCTGTAAAACTGGGCAAACACGCTCAATATTTTTATTTGTCGTTTTCGAAAACTGCCACAGCTTTCGGCGTTTATGCCGTACTGCTTCCCAGTAATCACTCAAGAAGCCAACATTTCTGTTTTTTTTTATTTAAAACGATGGCATGGATTCTACTTCTTCGTCATTGAAATATTTAGCTATTGTGGACATCATCACTTTTTCCGGTGCAAAATGAGCCTTCCGATGTGCCCTGAAAACACAGAAAACTGATCCTTCCAGGTGGTTAGTACAAACATTTACTGCAAGTCTTTCGGAAGCTTCCCACGATTCATTTTGTTCTTTGTCCGGTATACTGTAAATTAATGCATTAGTTCGCCGACATTGGTTTTCGAAGTCGTTAACGTTGTCCTGCATTTTTAAATGCTTACACGGCTTGCTGCCGTCTGTCCTTCGTCCTTTTGATTTTCAAACGGTTTTGTGACTTCGCAAGTCGATCACTTCCAACAAAACGTGGCGTTATAAGCGCAACAATCTGCATTAATTACGCACGTGTGCAGAGAGACCACGAGTGCTTGGAAATTTAGAAAAAAAATAAAGGGTAATAAATAGCGATACGAGGACATGCGTCTGAAGCCAAAAGCACGAAGAATAGACAAATCCATGTACTATATACATCACTAGCATGGCAGCTGAACAATCGTAGTGCCAAGTAATTATTGTTGGAAACTGCTACAAACTTCGAGCGCGCATGTGTTCGTTCTGTGCAGGCACATTCACGGGATGCAGCGCCGTGGCCGCCGCGCTGGCGCTGCCTCCGGATGGAAAGGTGGTGGCGCTGGACCTACACGAGGGCCTGGTCAACGTTGGCAGGCCACATTGGAAGGAAGTATGTGTGTTTACCTTTGAGTGGATACGTGTTGCCATGCTGAAAGCGTTTTGATTAGCGCCGTAACGCTACCATGTTTGTGTGACGCTGTCGCGCTGATCTTATAGGCCAGTGGCAACGACAAAGGCACTTCCGTGAAATTAGAATGCTGTCATACAACTTTTTGTGGCATTGAAGCGGAAGCTAAACAGGGGTGGAGCTGCTGCATATGGGGCACTGTGTCAAATAGTTCGTAGGGTTTGACAGTACTTTCGGCTTATTGTAACACGATACCAGGGAGGAGGGGGGGGGGTAAAGCAGGGTGATTGCCGCTGGCGGCAGTTTCGCGTTTGCCCAAATGGGGAAAGCACATACCAAGCTCCGAAGCTTCGCGACAGCGCATATTTCTCTGGCTAACATCGCCGAAGAATTTATTTCAATTTTCGCAACATTCGACGTGCTGTATTTGCACCGTGTGATGACGTACCATTTGATATGGCTTCACCTATAGAGCTACATACCTTGTGGAAAGCTCGTAAACGAGACCGAAATGCAGAAACGATAATTTCCCCGGAGGTACATTTCAGTTAGGTGATTAGGCATCTGAAAGACATTTAGGTCAAATTTTTGACAATAATTTATCTCTAAATTTATGCTCGCTCGAAAAACGAAGGCTTGTGACACTGCTATCTCACTCTCAACGATTTCTTCACGATTCTTCGACATTCACAGAAGCCCATATCAAACCTGCATTTCGCCTCTTTTCCTGCAGTGATTAGATCACCCCTTTAATGTACAGCCAAAGTTCGTCTGTACTAAAGTTATGCATCAGTCACCACTATGGCTTTCATTCTACCATTTGAATAAACTGTGAGCTGAAACCACATCCGAGATCAATCACGGCATTTTGGTTGATAAATTGAAGTGTTGTATGCACACTGATACCTAATATGGTTATGAGGATGTGTATTTTTTATCACCTATTTCACGTTAAAAATGCATTTTTTACTGTACTCAATTTTTCTTGTCCGGCTATGTTCTTCTATTTTATCAGCACATGTGTTTTGAGGGAATGTTTTCTTTCTTTTTACTTGCGGCGCTACGTATAATGTTAGTCATTGCCTTTTTTTTCAACCCTCTATGCATTGCCTTAAAAGGACCTTTTAAGTACGCGAAATAAAAGAGATGATCACGATTCTAGTAAGCCGGATCACTATCCACTTTTGATTAGATGTTTATCTTTCCCTCCTTTCCATAGCTTCTAGTGCTACGAATGGTTCCTTTGTATGTTATTTGTCTACGCGCTGCACTACTCGCTTTCTATTCATGTGATCTGACCATCTGGTGCTCGTGATACTGTATATAGTTCTTGTACGCACACAATTTTTCCTAATTGTAGCAGATACCAGCAAACAACAGAAAAGTGTTGGCCTGCATGCCGCAGGGTTGCCAGATACACATTTCCGCACAGGCATGAGTTCGAGGCGCGTTCATGGTTAAAGCTTTATTCTTTTTCATTCGCCATACGGTGAGGATGAAGCTGAGGATGACACGTTGGTATGACGACACGGTAATGACGATGACGTAACGGAAACGACGCACACACCCCATGTAGTTTTGAGATTTTAACGCAACCCTAAAGAGAGATGTATTTTCTGTTGTACTAGTAAACTAACCCTCTGTAAAACCAAAACATGTCGCTCTTACCATGAGGAAAGGCTCGATATATAAGCAAGAGAAACCGCAAAAACTAAAGACCAGTGGCGACGCCGCATGGAAATTTGAGAACTTGGTCGCCGTGATGTCGTAGATTTTGACGACGCCTTCTCCGGCCTATAGCTAAGTTTTTATTGGTTGAGAAGAGCTGCATTGTATTCTAAACGAGCCAACGGCTGATTTTAGCAAGTTCCAAAAATTTCCACGGAGCCCCAACGGCACAATACGAGAAGAATACCTTGGAATCTGTGACGTCACACTGACGTGCCGGCACCAGGGTTCCGGTGCGAAATAATAAAAAAAAATCAAATTTTTACCTTCACGTTCTTTTGTAATAAGCACCGTATTACCGCTTATTTAAAGGAAATTGGGGTTCGAAACAACACTTCATTAGTCTAAACGGATTTAGTGTTTCTGTTTAATGCCCATTTAAGCTTCTAATGCTGTCGTATTAAAAATGAACTTGAACAAGTCGACAATGGTGGTACCACGAGTAATAAAGGGGCGCACGACAAAAACAGTAAATGAGTTTCGACAGATAAAGTATTGTTTCAAAGCTTCATTTTCGTAAATTTCGCGGTAGTAGGTTGATTGCTGGAAGTGATAATGACCGTCAAAGACCGATTCGTCGAAGTGCGCGCCGAAACACCGGCGCGGGTGTGTCAGTGCGACGATATGAATTTCAAAGTGTTTTTAGTGTAGACCAGTAAAGGTTCTTTAAACTAGCTAATTTCAGTCTTTGGAACTTTTGCAATACAACGCAAGGGAGCTATTCGGATAAAGAAAAAAAAAAGAACTACGATTGAGCAGACGCCGCCGAATTCGGGACGTCACGGGAGCTGGTTTGGGAATTTCAAGGCGCTGTCGCAACTGGTCTTTATTTATTGTTTCATTTCTGGTTTATCAAGCCTCTTGTCACTGTAAGAGTGGATTTTTCAGTATTGTAAACGGCTAACTTATTAATACAGATCACATAATTTTTTTCTTTTGTGTCCGTTTACTTGATTCAAAGGCATCCCTCGTAAGGCGACCCCACGTTTACCAACTTCTGAGTGTTCTGCGCTACAGTGCAACTGAAAACGGGGTGCTACTTACAAGAGTGACTACCACGAAACCGCTGTTTACTCTGTACAAACTGCATCTCAGTGCCCCTTCGCAATTTAGACGTAAACTTTTGTATGTGGGCCTCGCTCTATTGAGCTGTTCGTTTCGTAACGTGTCAAGTTCGTAACTTTTACTGCTGGCGTACGTGAAATTCAACGATGCGATACACATCCGGTGTCGGCGTTCGCCGAGTTGGGAATTATTTATATGAAAGGCCGGAACCAATTAATCCTCCAACCACTCGAATAAAACTGACATGCCAGCAGAGTCTGGCGAAAATCACTGCCATTCAGGATATGTGGCTCAGTTTTGATACTTTTGTGCGGTTGTGTTGGCGTAGGTTAGCCGGACCGGCGGACGAATTAATAATATGAGCTAGGAATGTGCAAGCAATCTACAATTCGGTACTCTGTATCAGCAGTGGCCACCTGTGCATCGTAGGCACCGGCGCAGCGCTCTTTTTGAACTGGCTGCTGTTACGGGCAGACGGACAAATAACGGGTACTCTTATGAACAAACGCCTTCTACGTTCATTAATGACACCAAAAAATGACACAGACCTCCAGAAATATTTTTAAATGTTATGGAGGCACGGTGGCTCTGTTCGTTATCGAATATTGTCGTTTTTGTTTGCATTGTTGCTTTGGAATTTTTTTTTCGAATGACTCTGTGTTGGTTTGACTGTCAAGTCGGAATGTCGTTCTTTGTGCTTTAAATGTTCTTATATACTCATCTTCTACACGAACTATGTGCATAAGTGTACAAATCGACATGTGTAAGCACAACATCTGTTCAAGAGCCTAGGAGTAGCCGGCGCCCATATCTGTGTGCCAATATATCCTTCTACCATGTCAATAATAATAATAATAATAATAATAATAATAATAATAATAATAATAATAATAATAATAATAATAATAATAATAATAATAATAATAATAATAATAATAATAATAATAATAATAATAAAATGTTACGGCTTCTCCCGAAAGGCGAAGTATTGATAGCGATAGAAAAATATTAGTCAGTTGCAGGAAGTAAGGTTCGTAGTTCTCTAGGCTTATAGATTGCAGCGAACATTCGTTTAATAGCTAAAAAAATGTCACAGTTTCACCCTAAATACTCGACGAGTAAATTGATTATTGATGTAATGTATTACTTTCATGCACACAAACCGCTTGATGATAGGCAGTTCATCTTCGCGCCATGCTGTTCCTAAAGGGACCCCTGATGTATTTACCAGCAGTGCCTCACGCGGTGGCACTTTTATTTATTTTCCCCAGGCCGGTGTGGAGAACAAGATTGAGCTGAGGTTTGGGCCCGCAGTTGAATCCTTAGGTAAGTTTCTGAGAGAGGCGCTTCTGACATTAACCAGAGACGTGCGTAGAAGGGGCGTCTCCTGTTGTCCTAGTTCCTGAAAGCGCTACCCGAATAAGATCTAGCTTTAGCGGCAACAGATTAATAAATGGTCTTTATTTATTCATGCACTCAAAATTATTGCACACATTTCTTTAGTAGATGTGAGAGGCTTGGCACGCGACCTCTGTGAACGTACCATGCAAGGCAAGCAGGGGGATACGCCTGGATTTTAGAGAACAACAACAGTATGGATAGGATAGGAATAAACTTTATTTGTCCAACGGTTATGGCTGTTGGTGCCCGGGGCTAGGCTGCCAGGGGTCCATCGCCCTAGCAACAGTATGAGTAATCAACAAAACCAAGCGCCAAGTCATAAAAAAGTACAGTCACAATGCCCCCCTGCGAGTTGAATCATTGCAGTACAAGGTTGTTTTCTAGTAATTTCTAGGAAACTCTGCAATCGCGGTAGGTACAGCAGGTGCAGTGCCCACATGCTGGCGACAGCTGTTGCTGTGACGAGTCAACGGTGTGTGTTCACTGACGCCCTTATCGTCAGTCCTTCTACACTCTCCCTCCCGCTATTTCCTTAGTGGTTAAAAAAAAGAAATTTAGCGCTAAGGCTCACACATAGTTATCCGAGACGCCAAATTTCGTCACAGAGCTTCTATAGATCGAGTGGCTAAAAGTATAACAGCTTCCTGATATCTCACAGGTCTCTCAGCGGAGCACGGTATACATTGACGTTTAAGTATCTTAAAAGATAAAACACGAAAAACCAGCTTAGAATACCACAGAACTCAATAAACCGGTACATAATCAAAAAGCAGTAAGTTCGTTTGTCATACTTTGTTTTGTACGGCAGTACGCATAATATTGTAAACGCAGAAGACAGACATGCGTAGCGCTTCTGTATGAACAACTCCATGTTCGTTTTCTCGTTAACGTTTGGCTCTTCGACGAAATGAAACACGTTACCAAGGCAACAGTTCAAGAGTGAGCATTCATATTGCAAAACATTTCAGGTAATCTTCGGTGCTTTGGTGCTCAGTATCCCTCTAGCAAAACAGCGAATTGCAGATTTCAACCAATGAGGTGCCGTCCCCGTCGTCACGTGATCGCCGCCGTCGCTATCTCGTCATTACTTACAGTTACAGGACTTGAGACCAGATTGCAGGAGCTTTGCACAAAACTGTGGGAGTTGTGATGAATCGTGGAAGTTCGCTGTGGCAGCGAACGAGTTTTAAAGCGCAACGAATTGATAACGTCTGGTGATTTTCCCGCCACCCATTTCGTGACGCTACAGACGCCCTGCTGCGTGAGGGCCAGGCGGGAACGTTCGACTTCGTGTTCATCGACGCTGACAAGGAAAACTACGACAACTACTACGAGAGGTCCCTGCAGCTGGTCAGGAAGAACGGTCTCATCGCCATCGACAATGTGAGTCCACCGGCTTATAGTAGTACCCCTAACAATACAGGGAAGCATTCGCCATACCGAGGATTGCAAACTACCACGAGAAGTTCTGTCACCGGAAATTTCGGTACAGCGCGCGATCACGTCACTGAAAACAATACTGAGTCCAGGGAATTAGTTTCTTTTTTTTCCCTTTTAATTAGAATGATTCCCCCCTGAAACGCAAGTGAATAGCCATGAATGGACGAGAGAGAGAAAGAGAGGGGTTGTGATGAACTTTATTGGCTTTTAATACCCAAATCTGGGTCGGCAGGTAGGGGAGAGGCTTATGTCACATTTATACCCAGGAACTAAATATGGGCAAGAAGGGCGCACGAAGTGTCGAGAAAGGAGTCTACTAGCGGCAATTCTAGGGTCGCGTGGATCCCTCACGCATATCTATACTTTGTACTTTGAGAACGTCGCTCATGAAGCTACCCAAATCACACAGAGCACCAAAGTATGAAGCTTAGATAAGAGGAATCATGGGGACAGGTTAGAAAAGATAAATTTTTTCTTTTCAATTACACTTGAACGAACACTAATATTGCCTGTACTAATACGTCGACAACTATTGCCGGTGGGTAATTGCGAAGTGTGTGCAGTTAATCTTACGAAGGAAATGGGTGAGTGACAGGCACACGATGCCGTGATATATAGACAACATATCACGACAGCGACTAGGTCTATTCTATGTCGGGACCTCGTTTGAAAGTCCTTGACTTTCTGTGCCCTTGTTCTTATGACGTTGCGAGGTTTATTATAATATTTTGACTAGTAATAAGTGACCAGAAGTAGCCATCACTGTTATAAGGTGACCAAATCTTTTATTTTCATTTCAGCAAGAAAAAAAGTTGAGTGATAAAAACTTTCACACGGTCACGTGGCAGGGACCCCGCGACAGGGCAGCACGCTGTGCTTTCGGCTCAGGTTCGTTACTGACGTCATGAAACACATGACGTCATGAAACGGCTTGAAGCTTTTTGTTTCTCACGTTTGCTTTGTTCGTTTCAACGCTGCTGTTGGAGTAAAAAGACTTCAGTCTAGATTATCGAACGTCTCTCCATTAAATCTGTGGACCTCGCGTTCACGTAGTAATTGTTAAAGGGGACAACAAGCAATGATGCGCCGCTTATTGTTTCGAAGAAAACTGAGAAAGGCCGCTTTTTAAGCAGCGATAACGGAGAATCAAGCTGCAGTCTCCGACAAGAATACAGGGACCAGAACGAGATAAGTTATTCATTAAAGGGACACCAATTGGGAATAATATTTTTAGTTAGGATGTATTATATACTAAATTGCTCTTCTTCAATAGAAAAACGGCCACTCGTTCTGCCAGAGAAGGTTTGCTAAGACAGAAAAGGAGGCAAATACGGAAGACGGGTGACGACGATGCCCCGCAATTTCAGCGACAGTTCATCGTGACGTCCTGGATTTTGACAGCGCCTTCTCGCGTCTAGTTGATTATCGGCAACGGAGGACTACACTGCGTTATAAAGAAACTATACACTCAATTCGTCAGGTCTCGAGAAGTTTTTCCTGGCCAAAAATGGCTGAAACACGACAAATATACTTTGAAATTCGTGACGTAAGCACTGGCAAAACGGCGCTTGGGTTACCGCGAAATTCAAAGTAAAATCTTTATTTTTACGAGCGACAATCGACCTTTTAAACCGGAACTAATGAAGGAATATTTTACGCGCCTAAGCTGCCCTATAACTCCTGTATCGAATGAGATGACGTGCCAAAATCAGGTTTTTGTTGGATCGTATAAAATAAAAATTACGCAGACCCCACGTACTGTGGGAATCAAAGTTATGCGAAGCATTTCGCACGTAGTTGGCCGTGACGTCGACCCTTACGCGGCGTGCCTCGACCGGCTCTTTGACTGTCTCGATGACTTCGAGCAGGTGCTCATTGTGCAGACATGCTGAGGGCCAGAAAGATGTACGAGGTGACAGCAACTCTCGACGAAGTTGCGTTTTTCCCAGAGCTTCTTTGGGAACGTCAGCAGCCGGTTAGCGTGCACGGCGTGGGAAACTTGGGCTTGAATCGCTGCCGGATGTTGGAGCTCGAATGGCGACTATGCCGCGACCACGCCGGCTACGCGACCACAAGCATGTACCCAGCCACCCAGCTGGGTAGGCACCGCCAGCCTTGCGGCGTAGGAGGATATATATATATATATATATATATATATACACTCAAGGTACAGTCAACCACTAAATTGTACGGAACACGAGATTTGAGAAACAGCTGAATATCTGCGCAGCCTCACAACACAGCCTAGTATTATATTCTCATTATATTCTCATTTATATTCTCATTTACAGCCTCCACCAGTATATGTGGTCAACATTGCGACGTTCGATTTTACTGACTACTGTTACAGGCTGCTCGGAAATTGAACGTTTTCTGAGATCCCGTGGTCCGTAAACTTTTGTGGTTGACTGTACATGAAGTTCGCAAAGAATACGTCGCATTTAAAACATGTTTGCTTATGATGTACGATGTCGCTGAAACCACGCGATTACTGTGGTTATCAGCCTCGTCATTGCGTATGTGTTCTTGCGTCCGGTTAGCCGGCGCCTGCGAAAAACCGGTGTGTTTGAACAGTGGTCATCTGCATTTTGATAGGTGCTGTGGCGCGGCCTGGTGTACGACGCTAACGACAATTCAACGGAAGTGACGTCACTGCGGGCGTTTAACAAGAAACTGCACCAGGACGAGCGGATAGACGTGTGCCTGCTACCACTCGCTGACGGGCTCACGTTTGCTCGCAAAAAATGATCCGACATGTGTGAGAGTTGACGAAGTCTTACTACGTCAACAGACACCCTAACGTCTCCAATAAGGTATTTCATAAGCCTTGTAAACTGGCCCCGAGAAATAGACACGTCATTCCCCATACAAATCCTTGTTGGATGCCACCTTCGTTTCGTTTGTTGTTTTGAAAGCGAAGCTTTCATTGCGATCTCTGGCGGGCTTTCCTGACAGCGGCTGGGTGCTGCTGTCTTCCCCAAGCAAAAAAAAATAAATAAAAAAAAAAAAAATATAGAATTGCATATTCTCGAAGAAAGAAGGCATCACCACGCACAGCAGAAGACAACAGCACAAGACAGAGACATCAGAAGACCAAAGACAAGATAGCAGAAGACGTCAACAGCAAAACCGAAGATAATGTACGTCAAGAAAAGTTAGAATTTAACACCACAGCCATTGTATATCTTTCTATGAAACTAAGAGACCAAAACCTGTACGTCAAGACAGCATCGTCATATTATGTAATATTCTAATTTTTATATATAATCCTTCAATAAATCCCGCAGCCACCTGTTCTCCCGGCTTTGGTTTCGCCGATGATGGTTCTCCCAACCCCCCTTTTTTGCAACATACAAAATTATTAGATGCGAAGCATCTTATGCTCGGGGCTATGTCACTCCCTCCCTCCCTACCTCCCTCCATCCATCCAACCGCCGTGCGTCCACACCCCTACTGCGCATGCGCATTCTCCTCTCCCTCCTCTCCTCTCAGCATTCCTCCTCTCCTCTTCGACGCTCCTCTCCTCTCCGGATTGCGCAACGAATGGCAACACCTGCGGCTCCGCACGCGATAATGCGAAGCAGCTTAGGTTAGAGGCGCGACGGTAGGCGCCCCAGAGGCACCGGCAACAGTCACCAACGCCGCACGCGTCCGGTGCGAACGCGGGCAAAACGCCGACGGCGTCGACAACAGTTCTGCGCGTTGCTGGTGCTGCTGCATGTCCAAGTTTATACAGCTGATAAAACTGCCTTGAGGCGACCCCATGGCTGCTTCGCATACTACTCAGGGTTCCCCTACGGGAAGATGGTGTAATTTTTTGACTACGGTCATTTTTATTTATTTTTCCGATTAGGCATGCTGCCTCCAATACTTAGGTGCAGCTGGCAGGGCTTAGTTTGTTACTTTCATTATTTTATTTTATTTCTATTGCCCAGCACAAACCTTATGTCCCCTATGTCTTCCCGAATCAGTGCTGTCAACCTCTGACGCCAGGTCTCCCCTAAATTGGATAAAAATATTCCCTAGATTTCTCTGCTTCTTTAGGCTACGGTGTCTTACTTTTCGAATATATTTTCACAGAGATAAACTTGTTTGTTATGCCGATAGACTGCTAAAGTGTAGTTTAAATTTATTGCCATGCTTGTTTTTATAAATTTCACTAATGAAGTCGATGCGCTCAAGCTTATGTCATGTTTCAATGCAAGTTTTTGCAGTACAACAGTTTTTATTTCCTTAACAAATTTTCCCTAGATAAAAAAGGTTTTCATAAACAAGGCCTAAATTACTAGACCTAGTCAATTATCACTAGGGTTGGCAGCACTGTCCCCAACAGCTCACATGCAGGAAAGCCCTACCGTGTTTACTACCTTTACAGGTGTCCTGGCTGCTGGCCTTGTTTTCCACGGAATTACGTCGTGATAGAAGCAATGACGCCTAAATATTCTATCTCAACATATATATGTCACCAAGAGCACAATCACTTTCACAAAGCAGACCTTTCTACCCCTACTTTTGTAGGATTTGAGGTTGCATGGCGCCTTTGCTTGGTCGGTCTTTGGCCGAGTAAAGTGCAGTTTACTGTTGCACTATCTCCAGGATTGGCCGGCTCTAGTGGGCGTGCCGACCCCGGATACAGTGTCACTGAAACTGGGGCCAATCCTTGAGACAGCATAATGCGTGGTCACGTGGGTCACGTGAAAGGAGGTTAACGCGTCTCGCTTAATTCACTGGCAGGCAGGTAATCGCTATGATTGCTGTGCATAATATAATCAGTGGCACGGGATTTATTTAACCGCTTCACGAGAACTTCGCTTCTCAGATTCCAGCATGTGGGCTGTATATGCGGAGTTTTCTTTCGGGCCCCAGCGATGGTTGGTTCAGTGGCAGATTATGCACCTTGTGCCAGCTTCCCTAATAGGTAGAGATATTTCCAAACGTGGCTGTGGACAGAATTTATGCTGCTTGATGTTAATTCTTTCTCGGACGCAGATAACTTGAAACACAGCATATGGACGTCCTTACTCAAACCAAATGCGTCGCAACCACAGAAAGCGAAACGTTCATTAGTGCAGTTCATGAAGTCGTCAGGTTTCAGTAAAAGACTTCAGAGTTTCGACGTGCACGTGCAGATGAGGCATTCCAAGCGTTCCGAAATACCCGTACATTCGGGATGAACACGCAATGTTTTCTCTCCTTTCTTCCTTTTTATCCTTTAACCCATTTCCCCTGTGTGTATATGGCAGACCAGCGGTCGTGCGTATGTGGTTTGACCTTCCTTCCTGCATATATTTGCCTTCTCGCTCTGTTTTTTTCTTCAAGGATGTTGCACCAACTCGCCCACATCAAGCTCCTGCTCCTGTCTTTTTCAATGACAAGATGGCGTGCAGGGGAGCATAGCTCGCAGCTGTGGATGATAATTATAATGTTCGATGTAGTACAAGCGGATACGGATTATTCTCTTGGTGGTTGCCAATCTGTGGTGCAAAGAAAGATGAAATCTAAGATGGTTAAGTAGGCGCTTCGGATCAGGTAAACCACTGTTCAAGCACCTCGACACTTGGAAAAGGGGCGTTCACAAACGGTGTTCATATCCGTCCGGGTTGCTGTTTTTTGATGACACGTAAGGAAACACTGGAAGGAAAGTGGCGCCGACCTTTCCAAAACAAATGGCGGACTATGGGCGAGTACCTACATCTTTTTTTTTGTCACTCAGTAGATTCTGGTTTAACACGTTCTCAGTTAAGGTGAGAGGCCCTTAACTAACATTACTGAGAACAGTGAACTTACTGCAAAGCTAAAGCAGTCCCACTGCTTAAAGACATATTTGTCCCAAAGAGGACAAACACAGAAGTAAAGACACACTGACGACGACACGAGCGGCTGTGTCCTCTGCGGGCCAAATATTAATTTCAGCAAATACAAACAAGGCCAAGACGCAGTTCATTTGGAGTCCCACTGCATTTCATCGTGCTCAATACGCGCACAAGCGTCGGGGCTGCGGTTTAGTGACTGTACGGCTTCAGAGTGAAAAGAACTCGTGGTAGAAGTTCAAGCGCATGATCAGATGTTCCCGTTTTTGAGACTTTGCTTCTCTGTTCGAGACCGAAGCGACAGCTTTTCTCTGAATAAAGAATGTGAATAGCTTTTCTGACATGAATTGTACTAACTGCAGACCGGCCACACGCACGGACGCTCGTATGGAATGATCCGCAGGTGACTGAGAACCCTCGGTTTCTATAGGTCGTCTTAAAATGGGTGCCGCCTAACTGGGTATAATCATGGCCCCCGAAATCGCGCTGTTCGATCTCGGAGGGCATGATGGAGTTTCAGAGCTTCCAAGAAAAATTAATACAGGGAACTCTGTCACTATGGTGTCTGCGAAAGAAGTGCGGGGGGGAGTCAGCTGGCATGAGAATTACGGGTGGTACGTAAATTTGTCTAAACGTTGTCCTTATGGTTTTGAACGGCTTTGTGATTTAGCAAGTTTATCATTTCCAAGAACACACAACTACAACAGTTCGTAATTATTACGCGCGCGCGTAGTGACAAGTAACCTCTCTTTGTTAAGAAAACTACGAGTGCTTAAACATTTAGTAAGATAAAGCATAATAACCAGCGTCACGAGAACGCTTTATATCACAAGCTCTAGGGCTCCTTCTCGTAACAGACGAACAATCGCAGCGCGAGAATTTCCTCTAGTAATTATTTTAGGAAGCTCTATTGGTACATGAGCGTCGCGCTTTGCGCACGGACAGGGCTTGCAGAGAAATTGAGTGGCGCTCCCTGTACGCCTTCACAGTACACGTGCTTAGTTTTAAAATTGTGTTTTTGCTTAATGTTGGTCTTCTTCTAATGACAGAATATTGTACCTCTAACAAATGATTGCCTCGTTTATGAAGAGAACTGAGGTTCTCTTCGTAAATGAGGCATATATTTGTTACATGTTTAAAATTACTATTTTAAAAGAGCCGTGGCATGTTTGTGGCACACAGAGGCCACCGCTTACACACTGGCAATAAAACAACCTTGTCAACTCATGCTTGTAAACGTACAGCCCGAAACGACCCAAGTGAAAAGGCAATGAAGAACGCACCGGTGATCAGCTTTATTCTGTTATCTTACTTACCAATACACACCGAACTACAATATCGCTGAAAACTCTGAGCATCGAATTAAAATCTAATAAACAACAAGAATTATTCAGGAAAAAAGAATTCCCGAGTCGGAACAAACAGAAGCAAACGTAGCTCCTTACCAATAGGTTTAATGTGAAACTCTGTAGGAGGATAAGGGCTGATATTAAGGCAACAAATAACCTTGCAGCCTACGAATGCTAAAGAAATTATTATATAGGACGGAGGCTTTTGTGGAACAGCAGAAAATACCACAGCTTGGTCACATGTCTCGTATATCGTATGTGACATCAACTGCAAACCGTTTGCTCTGCTGAGGCATGCACTCGGCCCAACAACTTGAATAGGAAGACCTTATTAGTGCTTTAGTTCGTGCAGCGAATCAGAACTGCGGGTAAACAGTTACGCCAAGATATTGCACCGTGAGTAATTACAGAGCCCAACAAACCGAGCGGTTCGGGGCTACAGCAGCACACAGGCCTTGCCACTGTGTGCTCGTGTAAGGAAAAGTAAATTGTTCCAGTGTTAGCTTGTTTATTTGCCTCGCGGCTGTCGTGGATCAGCACGCTAATTAAATGAAGATGACCCACGAACAGAAGAATCACGTTTTGGTTAATTAGGAAAGTCCTTCCACATATGGGCTTAGAGAGAGAGACGCTGGCACGTGCGACCATGCTTGGCCGACTGCTTTGCTGCTTTATGCTCTGCTTAGAATGCTTCATTATGGAATGCTCTGCTTGTAAATCGCAGATAACGGATGCCTCTCATGGGCAGCGGATCCGGCTAGCTCCACCTGTTTGCCCGGAGAAACATTTCTAGTTTGGTTTCTTTTTGCTTTCTCTGGTTGAAATATTAAGCGACAGAGATCGCTGAGGACGGATAGTCTCGCGAAGCCTGTTCCATCTGTTCGCGTGTAAGTGTCTTATTCTTTCCAGTCGACCGCCCCACTCAGCTGTCCATTGATGTCTGTGCTTGATGTCTCTGTGCAAACATTGCTCGGGTGACCTCGAGCTTGAGTGCGAGGAGGAGCAAAACTAGAACCCTCCGCTTCCCCGTGACTCTTACGGAATGGTGATTCTCATGTTGCCTTTCTGCACACTCGCGCGGTATCCGTGGCCCAATATCAATAACAATTGCTTTTCTAATTAAGGGTAACATGGTTCCAGGAGGCGGAAAAACCTCGAGCGCAAGTGAAAGGAAGGAGACGGGACAGCGTTGTCCCTTCTCCTTCCTTTTACTTGTGCTCGCGTTTTCCACTATGCTGGAACCCTTTCACGCTTAGCATGCATCAGCTCGCCCAGCAAACCACTCTGCTTTTCTAGTTAATCTCCAATGTAATTCGTTCTGTAAGCGTGTTCTATTTCTTTAACACTTCATTATAAATTACACAGCAGCAGTACAACGCCAAGGTTGTGGCTGTTGTCGGTGACAACTTAATTATAAGAACACTCCTCGCACAAAAATGCAGTGCACGTGCCCTTCACCTGTGAAAGAAAGTAGAGATAACTGGAGTCCGCTCACAGCTTAATGACGTTGCTCTGGTATGTAAATACTAGGCCAATTGAAAAATAAGAGCTAGTTGTTCCAAGCTAAAATGTTACCTTTGGCAGAGGAGTGTTGTCAGGATCCTCCACAAATTTTCTTCGACGTTCAGGTGGCATTCGGAACCCAGTCGCACAAAGATCAACCTGCACAGAAAATAACTCTTGTTTAAAACACGCGAAACAGCTTCACGTCAGGTAAATAAGGCAACTTAATTAGCTGGTGATTATGTGCAAATTGTGTTCTTGTTGGATAGCGTACATATAACCTTTTAAGTGTCAGGTTGTCACCAACTAAAGATTAGTCTTTTTATTTGTGATTGAACGTTCTCTCACTTCTTGCTACCGTCAAGTACTTGCTCTAAACGAAGCACGAGCAAGACAGATGGTTACAGGAAGATGGAGGCATTGAAATGATCAACAATGATAGAACAAAGAGTGTGTCAGGATTCAATGGATCGAAAAGGACAATTGTCTTCGGCAAAGCAGCAACTGCTATCCTTGGCAGCGTTTATCTAGGCAGAGCTCACTCTTCCCCGCCATCAACGGGGGAGGAGGAGGAGGAGGATGAGCTAGTGCGTAATGTAGGATGAACAGTTCCAAGTCGCAGTTTCGCTTGAAAGGCAAGGGACTGATAACGATAGCAAAGTATTAAAATACTACACGAAGTAAGGTTCGTATAGGGTTGTCGTCCGTATAAACTCTAGTAAACATTCGCCTACTAATTAAATAAACAAGCATGGTGCCATGCACGCGCAGGCAAAAATGAACAAATCTCACTTGGTGACTGCAAACACTCGTTCACAGCTAGCGTGATGAAGAATGCCGGCCTGGCGGAGTGATCACTTCATGCTGCCCCTTACTACAACGTGCTTCCGAAACTTGAGACGGCGCAATCTCCAACACTATGCTGCTGGAGTACGGTGTACTAGTAGAGTGCAGCGCGAGGGAAGACAGCGCGCGTGAAGCGACCAGCCATTTCGCATGAAGCGTGCCGCCACAGATTACCTTCAAGATACTGCACGCGGGTCGCGTCGGCGCTTAGCTGCATGGACAGCCTTGCGCAGCCACGACCGCGTCATAGGAGACGCGCTCTCACATGCCCCCTTAGCGCGCGCTTGATGGGGATACCGCTCGCTCTACCGGGCCTGAGGTTCTCAGTCAGTAATTTCTTCCCGGGTTTGGGGATCATCACCACGTGCGCAGTTTTCCACTGCGGCGGTATTGCGCCCCGCTCCCAGCAAGCGTTCATTTACTTTGTTATTGCCGCCATAGATTCGTCACTTAGGTTTCGGAGAATCTTGTTCGTGATACCATCCGGGCCCGGTGCCGACTTTGCGCGTAGCCTGAGTATTTCGGCCCTCACCTCTGCCTCCATGATCTCCTCGTCTAATGCGGGGTTTTCCTTGCCCGCGTAAGCATTCTGTGGTTCTCACGTAATGCTTCCTATGTATCTGTTCTGTATGTCGCGAATGAGTTCGTCGTCGGTTCTCGCGTAATTGTGGGCGATCTTGTTGAGGTTCTGTCTCTGTGTCGTTTTGCTGCCCTCGGGGTCTAAGAGGCATCGGAGGAAGTTCCACGTTTTGCCCACTCTGAGCTGGCCCTCCATGCTGTTGCATGTGGACTTCCATTGTTGTCGGTCCAAGGGGTTCGCGTGATCCTCAGTCTCCCTGTCTAAACGCGCTATTCGCCACCGCAGGGTTCTATTCAGCCTCTGGCGCCTCCACCGTCTCTGTAGGCTACTGCGCGCCTCCCAAAGGTGGTGGAGTTTGCTATTGGCTGCTTCGAGCCCTGCTTCCTCGGGAATTTCTCGAGTAGCCTGCTTTACCGCCTTGTGTATCTGTCTGTCATTGTGTTGGTGTGTTCTTGGGCCTGTCTAAATATATCCCAATCCACCATCGTTAATTTCCGACCCTTCTTTTTTGTGGGTCCCGTGTGTATTGTTGTGGTTATAATGAAGTGGTCGCTGCCCAAATCGTCTTGTGTGTTTTCCCACTTGGGGCCCTTTGTATTCTTTGTGAACGTGAGGTCGGGTGTGGTGTCCACGCTCACGCTGTTACCCATGCGCGTGGGTTGTTGAGGATCCGTAATAAGTGCGAGCCCCTCCTGCTGTACGTCTATCCAGAGATTCTGTCCTTTGACGGTTCTTCTGCGATAGCCCCACGTGGGGTGCGGCGCGTTAAAGTCCCCTATTACTACCACCGTGTTTCGCTCTGCTATGTCAAGAGTTTTTCGGAACAGGGGCCTGAACCTACTTGTGTGTCTTGGAGAGCTGTAGATGTACAGGACAAAGAGGCTGCCGTCGTTCTTACGTGCCGGTATGATTTCTAAGAGGACGTGCTCTCCGATTGATACCGCGGTTTCGTGTTGCATCACTGCCAAGTTTCTTTTGACGAAGGTTACAACGAGTGATTTCTCGTCAGCGGCTCCGTAGGATTTGCACCCTGATAATCTTGCCGGTCCCATAGTCTTTTGCAGGGCTAGGACATCTGGGGTTTCCTTTCCTAAGAGGAACTGCTGCAGGTTTCCTCGTTTCCGGTGAAATACCCGGCAGTTCCATTGCCAGATCAGATATTCAGTGCTATTTTTACTCGGGGCCATGTTTGTTGCTAATTGATCGCATGGCTCGCGTCGTTTGAGTTTCCGCGTATTGGTGTATTTCCCGGCAGACAGGTAACCGCTATGTTGCAAAACGCTGCCCAGAAGGTAAACAGTTGTATAGCGCTTAATTATTCGCTTAAAGAAAGCTTCGATTCACATAGATTCCAGTATGTACGTTGGATCTCCGTAATGTTTCTTCATGTCCATCGCGTGTAGAAAATTATGACCCCATAAAATCTCAGAGAAAATCGCATAAGCACACTCGTGTCTTCGTCGTTCTCGTCGTCGTTCGTTTACTACGGCAGCACGTCCGCCTCATGACATCAGTATCATGGCATCGTGTTATCAAGAAATTAAAATGACAAAATATGCAGTCATTTACTACAAAAAACAGTTAGTAGAACTAGAACGACGCGGACGACGACAATGGCACAGAACCAGCGACGACGACCAGTGCAGAATGACGACTAACAACGATAAACTGAAGCGACGGACTGCGCAAATGCTTGCCGTTATGCAACTTGACTTTGTACCGCCTCTGGCTAGGGGTGGCTTTTACGAAGGCCTTCCATTCCTAATTGGAATGTCAGACGCACGCATGTCTTGGGCTCATGCAACTGTGAAGAGGTGATCAAACACGTGTTGTGCTTTGCAGTCGTTATGACGCCGAACGCGACGTTGTTTGAAATGCATGGTGGATCACATACCATTTTCAGCGACAGATAGTCTTGGACCGTGGCCCCAAGCGTCGCGGAATTGTTTGAAATGCATGGTGGATCACATACCATTTTCAGCGACAGATATTCTTGGACCGTGGCCCCAAGCGTCGCGGAATTGAAAAACGTTGCGCGCATTTCTACAGTTTATGAATGCCACTGGTCTCAATGATCAATTGTCACTGGTGTTCAGGGTATTTCCAGATTAGCGCGCTCAGACATATTTTGGTTGTCGAAAGAATGGGCCAAGAATGGCATCGTCGCAACGGCAACACGCGCAAACAAACAAACGAACAAACAACAGCAAGTTCAATCTGCATCGTCGGTGAAAGTGCGACGACCACGATGAAAACGGGCGAAAGAGTCAAAGGAAGCCATTTGCTTTAAAATAAGAGGGCTGGCTTTACCCTGCAGCAGCACATGTATGTGCTAGGTGGCTCTAGCCGTTTCACCAGTGCATGCCTCTACAGTCAAGTGGCGGCCGTGATAAACATGACATCGGCCATCGATCTCTTTCTGGAGAGGACTAGAAGTAGCCAGCGTGCCTCCCCCTTCATGTCAAGGAGTTCTTGCGAAGGAAAAGGTTACGGATTGGCAGTGTGTGCACAGGCGAACGTGTTTTTGTTATTGATGGAACACATGCAGTCGCACCGAAGAGCTTCATCCTGTTGCTGCGTAGCATGTCTCTTGCATCTCTATGTTGTGATGTCAAGCAGCTCGACAATAACACGGCAGTTTACCAGTGCAAAATAAAAAAAATAAGAAAAAGAGTCGTTGCCGTCCTGCCGCTATACTCGACATGCATATTATTGCGATAGCAATTATATGGACACTCAAAAGCAGATTTCTGCCGTCGGCGTCGCCGTCGCCGTGAGGTTCCGTATGACGTCATTTGGAGAAGAAATCGTCGCCGCGCGCCGAACGCTGTATGTGCGCGTGAAAGGGCGCGAGGGGCGCGTCTTTCACGGGGAGTGAACGCATGGCGGAGAACAAACGCGCGTTCTGCGCCGTGCTCGCTTAAGGGCTGCAGAAGTAGGCGTCTCTGTTCTTCACAATCACCATGTATGTAGAGCAAACGCGCCTTCTTCCGACGAGCGAGAGGCCGTGGGGGAGGGGGAGGGAAGGGAGGCGACGTTTAGCTGCGGCACGCAGTGCCTATTTATATCAGAGGCTCCGGCAACAGTCACCAACGCCGCACGCATTTTGAGCGAACGCGGGCAAAACGCCGATGGCGTCGACAACAGTTCTGCGTGTTGCCGATGCTGCTGCATGTCCAAGTTTATACAGCTGATAATGCTAATATCATTACTCCGTTTAGCTCTCTACAAGTTTGCTATCGCAATTGATGCTTCGCCTTTCAGGTGAAACTGCGACAACTTTTTGGCTTACAGCTCGCTCGAAACCATGAATAACATACTTAAACTAAGGCAAGGTGGATTACGGTGACACCGCCATCTTCTACGAAATCTAGCGATCAGGCACGTTTGAACTTTACATGCGCTGCACTGACTCACATCAAAGAAGCACCCGGAGAATGGCGTATACAGTTCCACGCGGCTGACAAGGAAGTGGACTCAAAACTGTGTTGAAATTTACAATAGCTCTAGGAAGCCGCAGCCTCGTGCGAACACACAGCGCTGCTCTGCGGTTGTTCATGGCATATGGCGTTCGGAGTGTGACCGAGAAAGCTTGGTTTTATATCGTTCTATCACCTCATTTTTAATATTTTTTAAAGTTATCTTGCGTGACCTTGCCTTCCTACCGCCGTCCCGCATCTGATCTCCCATGTAGCGCGAAATTCGGAGGCACACAAAAGCCACTCGAGTGTACGCGCCCGTTCTCTCAACCTGAAACACTAAAACAAGCAAAGGCTCCTTCAATGAAGACTCGCGTGGGCTTCGCGGAGGATGTAGCTGCAGCCCGACGAAACGTTCATTGATGTCGCTATAGGAAATATTTGTTCAAATAATGTTTGCTGATCTTTCTTCAGATCACTGACCACGATGTGAAGAGTACTGGCTGAGACATTACAAAGTTCTGGAGCGAAAATATGCGGGTCCTTTGTAAGGTAAGAGGTGATCCCGGCGATCCCGTGGGCGCTGCCATGTTTTATCACGTGGTGACGCGTCCATTGCTTGCCTCAGCTGCCTCCGTTGCCTCGGTGTTTACAATAGGTGTACATGGCACCCGGAGTGGCTCAGGAAACATCTGTTTCGGAAGATATCGCAGACACTGACTGGGTGAAGTTCAGTAATGTGGAAAGTTGGGCGAGTTGGTGATTAATCATCATACATCATCATAATCATCAAAATAAGATAGTTGCGAGTGCAGCGAGTGTCGTGTTTTCTTGTGTCTCTCCACTTTGAATTGTCAGTGCGCTGCTTCACCAATACGGTATGATGACTGACTGGGTGGTCGACACGAAGCATTGGCGACAGCTTCAGAGGACATGTGAAAGCGACTTTAGAAGCTCATTAAGCTTTGCCCACATTGTGCGAGCAGCGTATATTGTGCTTGTTCTAAAAACGAGGCTAAAAATGTATTCCAAGCTATCCAAGCTTTCCGAGTATGAATTGAATCAGGATCAGTGTGTTTTGCTCTTCGTTCTTTATTTGGCAAATACTTTGATGCAGTTGTTTGTAACGTTTCTGACTGAGTGGAGTTCGTCGGTGCGGTCACTACCTGATTATTTTCTGCCTAATCGCTCGCAGGTGTGCTCAGTTGCAATAGATTTAGTATTGCTGCCCATAAGGCTTGGAACGTAGCTGTTCTGTATTTCGTAATAGCTTGAAGCAAATATGTATTATCGCTAGTAACTCGCTTACTCCTGTGGACCGTCACGAAACATTCAGCTTCGACCATTCGTGTGCCGTCGGTGTATTCGCTGTCACCCATGCTTTGGCGCACTGATTCAAGTGTGCGCCCATTCACATATTCTTACTACGTTGGCGATAGAGTGCGCGTAAGCTTGCGTGCGAGTTGGGGTCAATGTGTGTAGATAACGTGCGCGAAACGTACTATGCCAGGAAGTGTCGCTACTCTCTTTGTCATTGTTTAACGAGCGGTACTCACTGTTGCCGGCGTTCCGGGGTTGAAGTCTTTTCTCTGTAGGTTAGCGATACAACGCTGGCAGATAAGTGATTTTTTTTATCCACAAGGAAAGTAGTAGATCGAGAAGGGCCGGCAACAGAGGCTGTCCGTATGTAGCAATGGTCCGTGAACTTAATTGGTCACACATACTCATTCCATTCATTAATATGCCAGTCACTATTTTTGCAGCAACGTCTTCAATTCACCGCTCCACATTTTGCAGCACGAATTCAGCACAGTGCGTGATCGAAAACCCAGTTGCATTTCCGACAGCTGATCACAGAAACAGGGCAGAAGTGGTAATTTTTTCGTATTCGTGCGCTTTCGCTGAGGCAACGTATGGCGCGCCGCCGAAAGTGCCCTCTCATTGCTCGAGAACAAATTGCTCCGCGAAAAGGGTCAATAGAGGCGAAACTGAGAAAAAAGTATAATAAAATGTGTTATTTTTGAAAAAATATTAGTGAATTGTGAAACAATGTGTGGATCATGTTTGTCTTGTTTTGTTATTTTCAACGTATCCTGTGTGGTTTATCTTAAAACACTTGTGCTGTAACATATATAAGAACTTTAGTTGATAAGTTTAGCTCGAGTTTAGAGTGAATCCTGCACGACATAACTATTCTCTCGTGGAATCTAGGCGTCGATAGCGATTAGAACTGGCTTAAGTTACGGAGCGCAATGTTGTTAAAGCCATAAGAAGAGGTTAAGCTTGTCTTGTTGTTTTTATTGACAGTGCGATTGCATTATCGGAATTAATCACCATCTGCCCGTCTGAACACCAGCGTGGTACTTTGTTCAGTGCACTCTTTAGTTCAATTTGGTCATCGCAGTCTTTAACCGCTTTGTACAATATACATTCGTCTGCAAATAACCTGATCTTTGCAATAACATCGCTGGCCAGATCATTTATAAACAATAAAAAAAATATCCGTGCTAAGACTGATTCCTGAGCCACGCCTGATGTGACTTTGAGTGTATCAGAAACATGATCACTGCATTGTACAAACTGCTGAGGGCCGGATAAATGACTCTAAGGAGATGTAATGAAGACCGCGGAAAAAGGCAAATGAGAAGGGCTCATAGCCAGGATTGCTTGATATGGCGACGCGGATCGCTAAACATATTGCAACCCCGAAGCTCCTCTCCTCCGGAAATGAATCACGCCTCTTACATGCACACAAACTGGCGAAAACAGATGTTTAAACGACTTGTTTTGTTTATGTCGAGCTCGGTCGATATATAATTTATGCCAACACTTCACGTGCGCTTCGAAGTGTCAGGCCCATTTCAACGGACCATGTAGCGATGCATATGTCGTTTATTTTATCGTGGAGCACGCGGCAACAACTTCGTTAGGGCTGCAGCTGACAGCTTTGCATTGAGGGCGAGCTAGTCGTTAATCTCGTGAGGGGTGCCTATATATGGTTGCCAGCTAGTGACCATGTTCGCGCGAGACGCGAAAACGACGTTTCAGAGGTTTCGTCCGACGTACTTTAGTGTAGCGACCAGCCAGCTCATTGAGAGTGGCAGTAACCGCAGCTGAAAAACTGTCAGCCCTTCGACTGGGGTGGAGATGGAAGGCCAGCGAAGCTGTACTATGGTGGGAATTATCTATTTCCAATTATGGCTATGAACATGTGATGGTGTAATTGTTTATTTGAATTAAAGGATGAGAAATAGATATGATCCGGTGGTTTTCATTTATTTAGTGACCACAGGTAACATGAACTTATGGTCGCTATGGCCGCCATAGGGTGTAAGGCAAAGGTTGGCATGTTCTTCATAACACGTCAACCAACGCCGCGCACGTTTGGTGCGAACGCGACCAAAACGCCTCCACCGTCGACAACAGTTGTGTGCGTTGTTTGTGTGGCCGCACACAACCGCTGTCAAAACGCTGGCGTGAGCAAACGCGCCAGCAGCAGCAGACGAAGGTTCGTGCAGTCTATCGCTTCAACTGAAACTGAGTGGCGAAAGCACAGCGCATAGAAAGGTAGGAGCGGTGTTGCAGATCGCTTTTAAAATACGGTGCGCGCGACCGCCCGGTGACGCGCAAAGTACAATTTGCTCACAGAGCAGAAGCCGCAACCCCTCCCTCCCGCGCTGCCTTCCCGCTGTCCTCCTTTCGCGTGGGAGATTGAGTCGCCAGTTCCTCTTGCGCCAGGTCGCAAGGAACGCATTTGGTTCCGCAGCTAAACGTCGCCTCCCCTTCCTCGCTCCCGTCCCCCCACGGCCTTTCGCGCGACGGAAGAAGTCGCGGTTTGCTCTCCGCCGTGCATTCGCTCCCCGTGAAAGCACGTGTCCCTCGCGCGCTATCACTCGCACATACAGCATACGGCCAATGCGAGTTTTTTTCTACATCTGGACGCGACCATCGAAGAGTGAGCCCTTAACATCTTCGCTGTAAAACAGTATTCTGCTTAGAAATTTCTGGCAGATTGTGGTTTCACTTAACGTGAGCTGTCGCAAATATTAACGGACTGTCGAGGAAACTGAGCTAGACCTTCTTGGAGTTTTGAGAGCACGCTTACTCAAAGTTCGGTGGGAGATGTTAAAATATAAAATGGTTCAAATGAAATATTAACGAAAGGGAAAAACAGATTTATTAGCAAAAGCAACATTGGAGCCTTCAGGAGAAGGAAAACAGAACAAATAATAAGCCCGGCAACACATTTGAAGTAGTTGACGGCGCACAGATTCTTCTCAGGTGTTTCCATCGTGTACTGTGGAGCGTAACGTCAGCCAACAGCAAAATGTTTCAGTTGGGCGTGGCGATTCGCCTTTTTTGTTTTACGGTTGAGTTCTAGTAAATATTACACTCACTTTACTGAGCGCTTCATTTTCCTGTAGGCTTTTTTTCTTGACAACACTTTATGAAAGTGCCCAGAAAGTCATGCCTGTTTCGGCTCTCAGAAAGTAATGCCGGAGACATTAGCTTAGAGAGATATAGCATAGCGTTACCTACTTTAAAAATTTAATAAATGACGGGGTTTTACGTGCCAAGACTTCGATCTGATTATGAGGCAGGCCGTAGTGGGGGACTCCGGATTAATTTGGACCACTAGGGGTTCTTTAACGTGCACCTAAATCTAAGCACACGGGTGTTTTCTGCATTCCGCTCCCCAATCGAAATGCGGCCGCCCTGGCCGGGATTCGATCCCGCGACGTCGTTGCCGTCTTACCATTATCGCCAGCAGCCGCCACGGCTGCACGTAAGCGGAGTTTACTGGGCTCCGGTAAGTTTATGGGAACGGCTCCCGCCGGTTACCGTGACTGCGTAAAAACATGGCAGTGCCCAGGTAGCTCGATTCGATCCTATTTCGTCCGTGTTACTTGCAGTGCGTGGTGACAGCAAGAAATAAATGGTATAAATCAGCCACCGCATAGTCTCATCGCACTCTGAGGACAGATAAGGTATCTTCTTCGCTATTGCACAGCGTTAACACTATGTGCAGTGGCGTCATCTGTTAGGTGGGAAAGAACACTTTCCTGCCTCGGTGGCGTCTCTCCTTTGTTCGAAAGTCTATACACAAAAGGGAAAACTTATTGAACCGGTCAATGCTTGATTTGCACATGCAAATCCTCAAACTTACTTGGAAATTTTTAAACGCATTGCTGTGGTTTAACGGCTACGGTGTTTTGCTGCTAAGCCCGAGGTTTCATTCCGAACCGCGGCGGCTGCATATCGATGGGGGAGGGGCACGAGGTGTGAAATGCAAGAACGCTCATGTATCCTGTATTGTGTGTGCGTTAAAGAACCGCAGGAGATCCCAATTAATCCGAAGTTCCTCACTGTGGTTTTGGCGCGTAAAACCCCCCAATTTACGATTAACTTCACCTGCAACTTGTATGCCTTAGTGGGGGAGTCCGGACTATAATTTCAACTACCTGGGGTTTGTTAACGTGCACCCACATCTAAATATACGAGTGTTTTTCCGTGAAAGATTACATTGTAACACTTTCAGGGGAGCAACGTGAAATTGCTTAAAACGTGATTCACAGTGTTCAGCGGTCGTGGGTCAACTTAGTCACTAGAAACTCATGCCGTGCAGGAAAGGCAACGGGTTAACGTGCTCCCTGTGAAGTTGCCATAAGCGTATTTTTCCTTTTTATTCACTTTACTGAGAGAAATGCTGATAGGACTTTGGGTGTTAACTAACGCCCAGAGTGCGCTTCACTAACGCACTTTGGGCGTTAGTGAAAAAAAGGGAAAGGAGAACGTGCTGGCATTTTTTCTCGTGCTCTATTTTTGTCATTCCTAGCAGCCACGGCAACCAAGTCGCTGCTGACGCGCACGAAGAAAGGAGCAGGCAGCATAAAATCCAGGCAAGGCATGTGCCCAGCCTTCATGCAAAGCTGAATTATTGAATAGAAAGAGCCATTCAGAGAATTGAGTTCTCGCTTTAGTGGGCCCATTCGAGATATTGGCTTCCCTTTGCAACTGTAAAACGGCGGCTGCCCTGCGGAAAAATCGATCACCATTGTAGCGAGCTTTTCTGCGGAATATGTTCGGCGGTGTTCAGTTGAGCAGTGCTCTTTGTCGTACTGGCACTGCGGGTTTGTAAAATGTGCCTTTCTGTTGCCCTGTCGTTCAGCGTGCGCTACAACAAAATAAAAGCTGCTGCATTAACCCACCTGGTGAAGGATGTGCTACGCGTGTGATAATTGCTTGGATGAAAAACGACGATCACAAGTATATATATATATATGTTTTGCTGCAGCCTTGATTGTGAATGTGAATAACGCGTTGGTTTAGCGAAGAAATAAACGATTGACTCGTGGATTTGACGTCTTTTGGCATTCTTATGTGTATGAGAAAGTTGTTCACGATGTGAGGCTGAACTGCCAATAAGCTCTTTGACGTGTTTCATTTAAATCGGTCACAGGGAGTCATTGTTAAACCCGCGTGTAACCAAAAGATGTTGCAGCAATATTGCCTATATATTTCCAATGGCACTACCCATGCGCCTTACTTTGGCATCGTTGCGTAGACGAAAGAAGCCATTACTCAATCATGCATGTGTCGCGTGCACGGATGTCGGCGTTATAGCGCCAAGCATGACGCAACCTGAGATGAATTTAGATTATTGCTCGGCGTCCATGGAGGCATATCTCGCCGTACTTTTGTCGATCCGAGCCGGAGGGGTCGCGTTTGAAAGAGCTCTCTCAGCCGTGGTAGGTGTCATCCACCGATTTCACACCAGTGCTCATTACGAGTTATAAGGCCTACAAGTCGTCCATTTTTTTTGCAGAAATTCCACGCTGGCTCGGTTATGGCATGCCCGCGTTCGAAACGCAGGGTCCATAAATGGCGTGAAGAGACTCGGGCAGCAAGACGAAGGGATGCCCATTCGTGCCCACCACATTTGACTACGACGGGCCCGCAACGAATTGTGAGCCAGTGCGAATGCAAGATTACATCGTAGGAACCCCACGACCTGTATCATAAGTTTAGCACGTAAGCTTTCTAATGCGTCAATAGATGCAATGAGCTTTACTTTGGTATCGTTGTGCTGAGGAAAGAAGCCATTACTCAATCATGCATGTCTCACCCCATGCATGGCGCAATCGGATCTATATGTAGCCTCGCGGGCGGCATTCAGAGAGGCGTAGCTTGGCAGTATGTTTGTCCATCCTGGCAGGAATGGTCGCATCAGAGAGCTCACTACGCCATAGAAGCTCTAATTTATCAAGCTCAAACCGGTGCTCACCAGGAGTTAACATACCTGCACGTGTGAAATTAGTTGCAGAAATTTCACACCCCGCGGCGTTCGACACGTACGGTCCAGAAATGGCGTGATGAGACTCGGGCAGCAGGCGAAAGGAATATACAACCCTTTGACATTGGCGGAAGGTGGCCGTTTTCATAGCGAACGCAAACGCCGGAGATCAAGTCAAGCGCAGGAGCCCCAAACCATCTCAGAGTGCGGCGGGCTCGAGTGGCGCATGGAAGACTCGGCCGCCACCAGTAGGGCGCCCATTTCATTACCCTAGTGTCCAAACACTCTGTGCAAAACAAATGGACCAGCTACGAATAGGGAAGCGAACAAGATCGCAAAACTAGACCGTAGGACCCACACTAGTTGTAACATAAGTTAGGCACGTAACCTTTTCAATGTGTTAATAAATGTAACTTGCACCTTTGGTTGTCATTTTTGTACCGTAATGGCCCATTCCTCGTCTGAAGGACGCACAAGACGCTTCACATACCGCACTACGTCCCCTGACACAGACTAAATTAAAAAAAATTATTTTCCGATGCTCCCCATTTTTATATCATGTGAGTAAAACAGAGGCTTAGCGACGATAAACTTTGGCATTTCTTCAGAGAAAGTATAACCGTGATTGATAAGAACCATAATATAACAACATTCACAAGAAAAGGGAAGCTAATAGCAAAGCAAGCTGGAACAATCACCTGTAATAAGTTTGTGTTTGAGCGTAGGCTGTTCGTAAGGCCGTACTCGCGACAGCGTCGGTGCAACGCGGCTGTTTGGTGACGTAACCGCGTTCCAAGCGGCCGAAAACACTCTAAATAGTTAGTTATGCCGTACAGCAACGTTGAGGAGGCTCGCAACATCCTTGTCTCCAACACCGCAGAGAGAGTCACCGAGCCTGAGGAAGAAGAGCTGGCTGTTGGTGACTTCCTCCCAACCAGCTCCAGAGACGTTGCTCGACTTGGTGTTTACGGTGCTGAAAACTGTCAAAAGTGCCAGCACGGTTTAAAGAATGTTCCTGCGATCCCTCAACGTGCCGTTGCTGTCGCCGCGGTAGGACAACGGCTCTCTTTCATTCTCCAGCAGCGCGACGAACCGCTTGTTCGCCTTCTCAAACAAGTACGACCAAACGGCCTTGGCCTCGGAACACCGAGTGCCGGAAGGTTCATCAGGATTTTGCGCGTGTTCAGCATATCAAGGAGCGCGTATACCTACGGAGTCACGACCAGCCAGAGCTCCGAGACGTACACAGAATCGCGCGTCAGCACCCAGCTTGAAGGTTAACGTCTTGGCGAGGAGGAAGAGTGTACTGAAAATTGCCTACAGGCGCCGGAGCTATCGTTTCACGTGAGACAACAACGAGTGGCGTAAATAGACTCAATCCTTGTACGTAACCAAGCAGCGATCTGCTGTCTTCACGAGACACGATGCTTGCAGCGGCGGCTTCGAGCGCGGTGGTGACCTCGACGAAGATGTCCCTGACGTGCGGGTTCTTCGGCGCACTAACCGTAACTTCCGCGTAAAGGTACATCCACAGGTTTGGAAAGTCTTGGAACAACAAAGGATTCATAGAGTTGCAGCCGGATCTCGCAGTGACGTTAGCAGTCAGATGCTGGTATACTTCGGTGCAAGAGCGTGCGCGAAAAACAATGCTCGACGGAAGTGACTTGCTGGCGCTCATCGCGAGCTGCCTGAAAACAGCGAAGATGCGACACGGCATATCAGTGCAGACCATCCGGACATCCAGTAAAGGAGACTCGAAGACCTCTCGAGACAGTGCGCTCCAAGCTGTCTTGGCTCCTTGTGCCTCAAACAATGAAGGACTGCAGCTGGAGATAGCACTAAGCTGGTTCTCCAGACTTGTCTCGAAAGCGAACAATTCTCCGCACTGGAGTAAGGCACCCGTGTGAAGTTACACTGCACTTAGTACGTTGTTGACGTATTCGGGACAAATATCGTTTAAAGAGGCGAAAGACGAGGCGAGTGCTTCGTGGGGAACTCCAACTTGAAGCTTAGGATAGGGTGCGTCGGCGATTGAGATATGAATGGACGCCTTGGTGCGCAGCCTGAGAGAAAGAAACACCATAAAGTGCAGCAGCTGGTCAGCGTTCACTACTCGCAGAAGCTTTGCACCGCGCAAGATCGCTGGCGCCATTTCCGTCACAAGATGCTCAGGTCCACTGTCCAACAAAGCCTCGCACTGTGTGAGTAGAACGCTAAGCAGCCTCCCGGAAGGTGCCTGATGTGGTCTCGAGAATAAAGCAGAGCCTCCCGGGTGTTCCAATTGTTCCAACGGAACTTGAACGTTTTCTTTCTCGCCTTGCACGCGCACAATTACTGCTGGAAGTCCTCGCAGGGGTCACGACCGCGGTCGAGGCTCAGGTTTTTCAGGAAGGCTCGGCAGCAGGACGCTTGCTCGGTCGACTCGCTTTCTGATTCCTTCTCGCTGGATTGAACCGCTTGATCTCGTGTGAGAGACCCCAGCTCCGATGACCAGGCACGAGATGACCTAGGCGCAGAGCCTGCGAAGAGTACGCGAGCTGCTTGGCTGACTCGCTGAAGTGCTCGATTCCGGGAAGACCGAGTTGAAGCTGTTCAGCAACGTCGAATCTTTGCCGTGACGCGTCGAGGTCGACGGGGCACGCTCTTGTCTTGTCTCCCAAATGCTGGCTCATACCCCCTACGGGGTATTAGCCAAGAAGCGGACGGTTTCAAGTATTTTTTTTACTATAATTAAAACTAAAACTACATTTGCATAGTAGAGCGTGGGTTAAATAAATATAATATCGAAATTAGAAAGCAAAATACACTGTTATCAATTGAGACAAAATAGTTTCACGTAAAGAAGTGAAATGATAGGAATAAGTGATAATTTTAGGAATTCAGCAAGGTACTCTCTTTGTGTCTCTGGTGAAATTGTAAACTGCGAGAAAAGCATCCCTGTGGATCGTTTGGTTTGGTTTGGTTTGGTTTGGTGCCTATAGAAATAGCACAACCCACTGCGGTGGATTGGCCATGAATCGGGCGGCACTGGGAAGAAAAATGAAGGATACCTAAATGGGATTTTCTTACTTAAGAATGACATAATAAATGAATTCTAATCGTTAATATTAATTTTCATGCTATAGCATCTTAAAATTTGAAGCAAACATTTTTGTTGTGTTGTGAAAAAAATTAGCATGGAAGTCTCCTTGTTTCCATTACAAAATTAAATATGGCATCACATACGTTCCTATTACAGTGTCCTAGTGCCGACGCCCCCAGAGATAGAATGATAGGTAGCGTAATGGTCAATCCAAGTTGGCGGAGGGGACCTTCTAGAAGTCGTTTTCTATGTATGGTGAACCTACGACACTCTATAAAGAAATGATCCATAGTTTTCGGGTTCATTGCAATAAAAGCATTGAGGGGAAGGCGCCAAACCAGACCTATGGGCATAGAAATTAAGCCTTGGTATTCGGCAACGCATTCTAGTAAACGACACTTCAAATTTTCTTGTTGAACACCATCTGCTGTGCCAAGGAAACCCAAGGTGTTGAAAATTGGTGTTATTGAGTACACATGATTTGACATGTTCTTCTTGGACAGAAAAGTTTTTAAATCTCGCAGAAGTGATGCATGCCGAAGGTCTTAGGATCCACAGTACCGGGCCTTTAAGAGATGCCGCTGCTAGTGCGTCTGCAGATTCGTTTAAAGTGAGCCCCACGTGCCCTGGCACCCATACCAGATGGATAAGGCGCAAATGTTGGGGGATGGATGAATGAAATTCTCGGAGAATGATAGATGAATTGGGCACTGATAAAGCGGAGCAAACAGAGAAGGAGTCGGTTAAGATTACGGCGGAAGTAATAGATGTGGGAAGTTTTCGTAGAGCTAGGATGATCGCTAATAACTACGCCTGAAATATTGGCGTAAAGTCGGGTAGTCGAAGGGAGAAAGACCAATTTAATGATGCCGAAAATATACCCACTCCTGTCTTGTGTTCACTGACAGAAGCATCTGTGGCTATTACTGCATTTATTTGGAGGTTCTTGAGGTGGTCATCTAACAAACTTTTTAGGTATCGAATAGGCAGTACATTCGCATCGTTCTTCTTCCTCTTCTTCTTTGCTGTCGTCATCGGCATACTGTTTGATGACATGCACCGAAGAAAAGGATTGTCCGTAGGTAGGCGGTATACAAGAAGAGACTGACGTGTTGGCGACGAAAACTGCAGCAATGCAAGAAAAAAAAGACAGTATAAGTGAAACCGGTTCGGAATAATGGAGAAAGCTGTGCAATTCCTATGTACAATTAAGTGGGTGCTCGACATTTCCCACAAGAACAACAGCGAAAGAGGGACATACCGCCCCTGTAGAGATTCTTTTTTCAGAAGTTCGTCGGCCCTTCCACTCCGTGAAGATGAATGATAAGCGAAGCTTGTCCCTTTGTATACCTAACCGTCCCCTTTGCCATCAACTTTATGCTTGGTGGAATGCGCCCTTGTGATTAAGGAGACACCGCGCCTATCCGTGCGGCGTATTTCGCTACTGGCCTTTTCAAACGGCGTGGCGTGGGGACCGGTGATTTTCCGAGGTGGACCCAAGCAGAGCTCCAAGTCGGGCTAGTTGGTTGACATGCATGGTATATATGCCCGTCTTGTCTTGTCTGCCTCGTCCTTGTCCGTGTGGGTTAGCGCAGTTAAAAAATATACCATGCATAACCCAAGTAGATTTGTGGAAATGCCAGCTCTTCTGCATGCTCATCGTATAGCGAAGAAAGCGGTACTTGACCCTCATCTGGAGCTATGGTGAGATAGTGCGAACCACCATCTAGAAGCTGATGGTCAGGCATTGCGACGCCGGTCGTCGGAACGGATCTCACTGATGAGGGACAAGTTGTTGTCGAACCACGAAAGCTTGCGTTCGACCTCTCGAGTTTGCTCGGCGGTGTGGTTTGGAGCATGCGCCAGCCCCATTTCCGTTTGCGATTCTTCAAAATTAAATCTGTCCGTTAAGTAAGACAATGAATGGCTCAAAGCCCCTTAAGCAATGACTCAGATCCCCGTAAATGTGGCTTCCCCATTACGACGACAGAAGAGAAGTGAAATTCTACGCTGGAATGATGAGCGGCAAGGGAGCCAGCTGTGGAACAAGACGACGACGACAAACGCGGGAGCAGTGGCACGAGCGCGTTCGCGCGGTTGCGCCGAGGGCTGCCAGTGCCATGGGACCCGAGTGATGTAAAAGCAGAATTATACAGAAAACGTAAGCCAAGTATTCACTCGCGGATACATTGAATGGCATTCCATGAAATTTTGATATGCAGTCAAAGAAACAATAAAAAATAAAAAAGGCTCCATCATCAACATCATCATCATCATCATTAAAAAGCGCTTTGTGTTGTGTCCCAGTTTAAATACGTTTTAAGAGGCAACCTAAATGGACTTCGCTACTTATGTGCGCATGCGCGTGCTTTTGTGTACGTGCGTGCAGCCGCTGCGCATGTGTACGGGTGTGTTGATGTTTTTTGAGTGCGCATATGCGTGGCGTAGTTTCGAGATTTAGCAAGAGCGAACGACAGACAAATGTCTTATTTTGGTGTGTTACATAGGAAGATGTTGTAAGAATCAGAAGTAGAGAAAGATAGTGTACGGTGTAGATCGACCTTTCGTAAGGCGAGCGTGAAAAAAAATGTGTAAGGAAGAAGAAGTGCCGGTTAGTCAGGTGCATCTCCGGTGTATGAACTACGACGAAGAAGTGCCGGTCGGTCAGGCGCATCACCAGCGCTTTTACGCACGGGGCTTGTCCTGACTGCTCGCAAGGTTCTGACTGCCGCACCGAGTTCGACCTCTCAATCCTGTCAATAAACACCTTGACATTTGGTGGAGGTGCTGGGTACGACTCCATCAACGCTGGAACTTCGCAGCCGAACCCTTCAATCATCTCGGCCCATGCCGGACGATCCAGCCCAGTCTTCTCGAACCATGCCTGACGATCCAGCCCAAGAAGCAGCAGTCACGGCACCAACTGTCATCTGTCCTGGCGTGCAGCGTCAGCGGGATCCTGCGATTTTTGCGGGTACCGGTGATCAGGACGTCGAGGACTGGCTCGCCTCGTACGACAGAGTCAGCAGGCACAACCACTGGGACGATAGGGATAAGCTCAACAACGTAATTTTCTACTTGAGCCACGTTGCGCACTTGTGGTATCGGAACCACGAATCCGACATCTCGACATGGTCGGCGTTCAAGACCAACTTCACGGAAATCTTTGGTCGCCCTGCCGTACGTAAACTTCAGGCCGAACAACGCCTGCGCGGACGCGCCCAGCAACCAGGTGAGAATTTCACCAGCTATATCGAAGACGTCGTTAATCTGTGCAACAGAGTTGACGCAACGATGCCAGACGCCGATAAGATCCGGCATATCCTCAAGGGAATTGAGGACGACGCCTTCCACATGTTGGTCGCCCGGAACCCGACCACAGTGTCTGTCGTCATTGCACTGTGTCCAAGTTACGACGAACTTCGAAGGCAGCGAGTTGTCACACGACACCCGCCCTCAGAAGTTGCCCCTGTCTCAGGTCTGACGCTAGGTGTTGACGAGTCGCCTCTAATGCACCAGATAAAGGAGTTCGTGCGCGAAGAAGTTGCTCGGCAGCTTTCCCTGGTGCCCTTTACGAACGCGCAACCACACTCCCCACTGACACGGGGGTTACAGACCGTCATCAAGGAGCAAGTCGCTGAGTGCCTGCCAGCTGCTACTCCACCGCCTACAGTCGCGGCGCCCTTGACATACGCTGACGTCGCTGCAAGGCCGCCCTTCGCTCCACATCCACCTCGCCAAGCTGTTGCGCGACCGCCCCCGATTCCCTTCTCGCCGCCTGCACCACAGCTACCACGCCAGCCAAATCCTTGGCGCACAGCCGACAACCGCCCGATTTGCTACCATTGTGGTATTCCGGGACACGTTGCCCGCTTTTGTCGACGCCTTATGCAGCCTACTTATGATTACCGCCGACCCATGAACAGTTACGCCCCTCGACAGCTACAATCCCCTGTGCCACCAGATGAAACCCCTGTTCCCTACACTACTCGTCGTTCGCCATCCCCACGCCGCCGTTCCATCTCACCGATGAGACGCCGGCCAAGCCCTCTGCCTAAGGGAAACTAAGTGTCGCAGTTCCCGAGGCGAGAACTGCGTCCCCTTCGCTTTACCCAAGGCCTCGAAATCACCTTTGCAACGTAATTGAGGTATACGTCGACGGGATTCCAACATTCGCACTGGTCGATACGGGCGCAGCAATCTCGGTGTTAAGCGCAGGACTTTGCCGACGGATGGGAAAAGTAACGACGTCGCTTTCCGGACTGTATTTGAGTACTGCGAGCGCACAGCCTGTAGAACCTTTGGGAGCCTGCACTGCTCGTGTTGTCATCGCGGAATCTCTTCATGTCATTGAGTTCGTTGTCCTGCCGTCCTGCTCCCACGATGTCATTCTAGGCTGGGATTTCCTATCGTCTAACAATGCCATCATTGACTGCGCCCGCGCCGAGGTGGAGTTGTTCCCTTCCGCTGCAGCCATGGACCACGATCCTGTGACGCCTCCAAAAATGATTGTGGCCGAAGTTACCGATATCCCTCCTCAGTCCGCCGCCGTCGTCTCTGTGTCTTGCGTATCTGCACGTGACGCAACCGTCTTATTCACGCCATGTGACTTGTTCGCCCGTCGCCGTTCCCTTCCGCTGCCCTTTGCCGTCATCGCCATCAGTGCTGGCCGTGGTGTGATGTGTGTGTGCAATGTGTCTTTCCTGCCGGTTACTTTGCATCACGGAGAGTGCCTCGGTTATGCTGAAATTGTGGATTCTTCGATGCTCTTCGATGCTCCCGACACCGCGCATTTGACATCCCTCGCCGCGCTCGACAATGCGACTCGACCGCCGTTGGAGTGCTTCGAACCGTCAATCTCCGGTGATTTGACACCCACAGAACGCGCGCAACTTGTCAGCCTGCTACGCGAATTTGCCGCCTCCTTCGACTGCCATCAACCTTCTCTCGGCCGCACCACCACAGTGTCGCACAGCATCGACACCGGTTCGCACGCCCCACTCCGGCAGCGTCCTTACCGTGTCTCAGCTTCTGAACGCCGCGTCATCGACGAACAAGTGAGCGATATGCTTCGGCGTGGCGTGATTCAGCCGTCCCATAGCCCGTGGGCATCACCTATTGTCCTCGTAAAAAAGAAAGATGGTTCTATTCGATTCTGCGTTGATTACAGACGTCTTAACAAAATTACGCGCAAAGACGTATATCCCCTACCGCGCATAGACGATGCTCTTGACTGTTTGCAAGGTGCCGAGTTCTTTTCCTCTTTGGACTTGCGGTCTGGCTATTGGCAAGTCCCCATGGCAGAGTCTGACCGCTCCAAAACCGCCTTCGTTACACCGGACGGATTATACGAATTTAATGTCATGCCATTCGGCCTATGTAATGCGCCCGCTACGTTCGAGCGTATGATGGACAGTATCTTGCGCGGTCTCAAGTGGCACACGTGTTTGTGCTACCTAGATGATGTCGTTGTCTTCTCACCTGATTTCTCGACTCACCTCCAACGACTCAGAGAGGTATTAAGCTGTCTGACTAAGGCTCGCCTGCAACTTAACATGAAAAAATGCTTGTTTGCTGCTCGTAAGCTTACCATCTTAGGCCACGTGGTATCCAAAGAAGGCGTGCTTCCGGATCCTGCAAAACTCCGTGCAGTTGCCGAGTTCCCCAAGCCCACTAATCTGAAGACACTACGCAGTTTCGTCGGCCTCTGCTCCTATTTTCGCCGCTTTGTGAAGAACTTCGCCATGATCATCGCCCCTTTGACTCAACTGCTGGCTGGAGACAACGCCCTATCCGCCTGGTCGAAAGCATGCGATGACGCGTTCACGACCCTTCGCCATCTGCTCACCTCTCCTCCTATTCTGCGGCATTTTGACCCTGATGCCCCAACTGAAGTCCATACCGATGCTAGTGGAGTCGGCCTTGGGGCGGTTCTTGCCCAACGCAAAAGTGGTCTTGTGGAATACGTCGTTGCTTATGCTAGCCGCACGCTGACAAAGTCGGAGCTAAACTACTCTGTTACAGAAAAGGAGTGTTTAGCAATACTGTGGGTCCTTACGAAATTTCGACCTTATTTATACGGCCGCCAATTTGATGTAGTAACGGACCACCATGCGCTGTGATGGCTCTCCTCATTGAAAGACCCCTCTGGCCGCCTCGCACGCTGGGCACTCCGTTTGCAAGAGTACGACATCCGGGTTGTGTACCGCTCTGGACGCAAGCACACCGATGCCGACGCTCTCTCCCGCTCGCCACTTTCACCTGACCCTGATCCTGACCGTCTTTGCCCACTCAACTTTGTCCTCTCAGCACTTGCCATCGATGATATGCGCTCTGAGCAGAGCAAGGACCCGTGGATTTCTTCGCTTTTGGAGTTTCTATCTGATCCTACCACTGTTACGGCGTCTAGGACTCTACGGCGGCAGGCGCATCACTTTGTTATTCGCGACCAACTCCTATACCGTCGCAATTATCTCCCCGAGGGTCGGCAATGGCTCCTAGTAATACCGCGTCATCTTCGGGCTGATTTATGCGCATCGTTTCACGCTGATCCCCAATGTGCACACGGTGGCGTGTTAAAGACCTACACCCGCCTTAGGCTCCGGTATTACTGGCCTGGCATGTACAAGTTCGTTCGGAAGTACGTCCGCTGCTGCCTCGACTGCCAGCGCCGAAAGTCGGCCCCTACTTCCACGGCCGCACCCTTGCAGCCGCTTCCTTGCCCATCCCGTCCTTTTGATCGGGTCGGAATCGACCTTTACGGCCCGCTTCCTTGTACTGGTGCTGGCAACCGCTGGATTATCGTTGCAGTGGATCACCTCACACGCTATGCAGAAACCGCTCCACTTCCATCTGCAACTGCCCAAGATGTTGCATCCTTCATACTGCGGCGTTTTGTTCTTCGTCACGGAGCCCCTCGGGAACTTCTCAGTGATCGAGGCCGCGCATTTCTATCTGAAGTCGTGACGTCGCTTCTGAAGGAGTGTCACATCATCCACAGGACCACTAGCGCATACCATCCACAGACGAACGGGCTGACGGAGCGTTTCAACCGTACCCTTGGCGACATGCTCGCCATGTACGTCGCGTCCGACCATTCCAACTGGGACGCTGTGCTTCCGTTCGTCACGTTCGCCTATAATACTGCCACTCAAGCTACCACTGGTTTTTCTCCGTTTTTCTTACTGTACGGCCGTGAACCTTCCTGCACCATCGATACCATGCTCCCCTACCAGCCTGATTCATCGGAATGTGTTCCTGTGTCTCAAGCTGCGCAGCATGCTGAAGAATGCAGACAACTCGCCCGTTGTCTTACCACCGCAGATCAGACACAACAGAAGCTCCGTCGTGGTGGCTCTGTTCCACCAAGCTTCCCTTCCGATTCGTTGGTTTGGCTGTGGGTTCCACCTGTAGCTCCCGGCCTTTCTTCTAAGCTGCTCCCAAGATATCACGGACCTTACCGTGTAATTGCACAAACTTCCCCCGTGAATTATGTCGTCGAGCCTGTGTCACCGTCCTCTGATCAGCGCCGTCGCGGTCGCGAAACGGTTCACGTAGATCGGCTCAAGCGCTTCTACGATCCCTCTATGTTACCGTATGCTTAGATCGCCAGGATGGCGTCTTTTTCTCCGGGGGACAAATGTAAGGAAGAAGAAGTGCCGGTTAGTCAGGTGCATCTCCGGTGTATGAACTACGACGAAGAAGTGCCGGTCGGTCAGGCGCATCACCAGCGCTTTTACGCACGGGGCTTGTCCTGACTGCTCGCAGGGTTCTGACTGCCGCACCGAGTTCGACCTCTCAATCCTGTCAATAAACACCTTGACAAATGTCACAGTTTTGCCCGAAAGTCGAAGCATCAATTGCGATAGCAAATTAGTAGAGAGCTATTCGGAGTAGGGATAGTAGTTTTATCGGCTGCATAAACTTGGACACATTCGCTGACTAACTGAATTAGCAAGCGTGGTGTCAGCGCGCACAAGCAAACATGAATAGATCACACTCAATGACCGCAGACGACCACTGTCAAAACGCTGGCAGCAAGGGCAGCCGCCGCAGCGAGCGAAGGTTCGTGCGGTCTATCGCTTCAACGGAAACTGAGCGGCGAATGCACAGCGCATACAATGGTCAGAGCCGTGTGGAGATCGCTTTTAAGAGACGGTGCGGGCGACCGCTGCAGCCGGGCAAAGTACAAACGCAGTTGTTGGCAAAGTAGAAGCTGCCCCCCTCCCATCCGCACTGCCTTCCCACTTTCCTCTTTTCGCGCGGGAGATTGAGTGGCCCGTTCCCCTTGCGCCCGGTTGCAAGATGCGCATTTGGTGCCACAGCACAGCGTCGCCCCGCCTCCCTCCCTCCCATACCCCCCCCCCCCCCCCGGCCTTTCGCGCGACGGAAGTAGCGTTTGCTTTTCGCCGTGCGTTCGCTCTGCGTGATAGCGCGCGTCCGCGCGCGCTTTCACTCGCGCATACGGCACGCGACGACGATTTTTATCGCCCTTGGACTTAATACGGAACTTCACGGCGACGGCAACGCCGACGGCAGAAATCCGCTTGAAGTGTCTATATAATTGCTATTGCAATAAAAAAAAGACATAATCAGGAAATTTGTCACAAACACAGAAGGAAAAGCAGCGTCAATGGCAGGAAGCAATAGCTCTCGTGTATACGACGCACTGAGAGGCTCGGGTCCTATATCGGGTCAAGCTTGCTTACGGACGATCGACAGGGCGAAAGGGTCGCATATGAATTATGCATGGAAAGCGAACCAGATGCCCGAGCCCTGTGAGAGACATCGTGAAGGGAAGGATGGAACCGGCGACAGGGACGCTGCTTTCCTGCGGTAATGATTTCTTCGTCTGACATTTTACGATTCTCCTATAAATGGATGATGACTCGAGATGGGAGATTGATCGAAGCCGGGACATACGCGCTGTCTTGTTTGGGGTGTTTCTGCTCAAGGGTGGCCCGCCGGAGGCAGCTTTTCTTTTGTTTCTACGACGTTTGTATCGTTTATTTCCTCCACTTGGCTGAAGAGCTGCTACCGCTGTCCAGGCCCGCAGTTTCATCCTATGACCAGATCCGGAAGTATACAAAAATGCACCGGGCGCTGCACTTAACGGTTATGCGGCAGGAATAGCAAAATTTGTGTGTTTTCTCTCTCGTGTATAAGCACAGAGTGCTCTCTATCTCGTTTGAGAGAAAATACTTAACGTGAAGAGCACATGGTCATGAGAAAAGTAGCCAGCAAGAGACCGCGTGCAGCTGCGAACATAGGGAAGTATAGCACGAACCTTTACAGCCAGTGTTAGCAAGCCTTACTTCGCTTGTCACGCTTGAAGAAAAGGTTGAAAATCAAGTATTACCACCGAGAACACACTTGCAAGTGTAAGAACCGCGGGCTATATTGGGAATGAATATTTTATTTGTGAGCATTTTGTTAACGCACTTAAGCAGCTACCGACTTTTTGATGAATGAGCTGCAATCGTCTATTTTCTGCCGATGGCACATTTCAGGCGCGAAAGCCCAAAATCGCGCCTCAGAGATTTAAAGCATGCATGTAGGGCACTGCAGTGGCCCCACAGAACCGTTGCGCCTATTGCGTAAGAACTTTACGTGTTTTCCGGGGTGTTATTGGGTAACTAAAGCGGAACGAGTGTGGAAACCTTACCGGCGGACGTACAGGCATTTCACAAAGACACTTAACTTAATGCTTATGGGATGATAGAACGTCACATGATGCAAATATGCGTCTTCTGGGTGCCACAGAATAACGGTAATTTCTACTGGAATATAATGCCTAGCATGTAATGTCAACGGCCGGGCAGCGTGGACTAAGACAACGGCTGATATCATTGGAAGTGTGCATTATTATTGTTTTATCACTGACCTGATAGGGGGAGATGTGGAACACTAATGCGACGCCAGCTAATACTTGTAACTTGAACAGGTGGTACGCTTACACACAAACATGCATAAGTGGGAAGTGCTCGTACAAAATCAATATTAGTGGCTAGCTATCGGAGCAGAAATGTTGATGGAGTTCACGAAGGCGATATATAATTTTCTATGCCGTGCAAACACGCGCGGGAGGTCACTCTAACGTGTACCGTCAAGATTGACTTCTACAATCGATCGCCACAAGCATGGGCGATATTTTCGGGGTGCCCTTCTTTTGACAGACAATGCTCTCGATTATAAATTAGCTCACTGATTAGACGATATTGATTATCACGGACCAATAGGAGTTTAGAAACCTAAATTTCAAATGCAGACGTATAGCCAACGCAATACAAAGGGAGAACTCCCAAAGCAGCTCACCCTAAGGGACATTGTGCCAGTACGTTGGTAGCAGCGGTCTTTGCGGAGGGGTTCTGTAGACAAAGCGAGCCTCGCAAACACGTCCCAGATAACATCTCGCAGTCCCCGAGGTTGTGAGAAGCAAAACACGTAAGCGAGGCGTAATCGAGCGAGCGAAGCAGGGGAGGACACGACGAAACGCCAAAGCGGGATCCTCCCATCCATCACGGCTCGAGCTCTGCCTGTCCCGATAGGGGCGCTTGTCTGGACAGGGAACTCAACTCGCTGTATTATGTTGCCTGAGGCGTAGCCATCTAGGCCATGGCCACCGTCTACGAGGACATACTCTACAAAGGCCAACCGCAAAAAAAAAAAAAAAAAAAATATCGCGCAGTAAAGCCCGAAAGGCGAGGCATCGATCGCGATAGAAAATTATTCGACAGCTATACGAAGCTTATAAGGATCGTGGATTTATCGACCGTAAAAGTTTGTAAACATTGGCTTACTAACTCAATTAAATATCATATTTTCACGCGCGCCCAGGCAAACCTGAGCACATCTCACTCGATGTGCGCGAACACTCGCTGTCAAAACAATGGAGTGAAGAATGGCGGCGTGCAGCGAGCAATCGCCCTTCATGGTGCCGCTTGCTTCAACGCGAACTAAGCGGCGAGAACACAGCGCACACGTAGGCATCAGCCGTCGGCGCGCCTAGACTCCGTAGCCTGCACAGATTGCTTTCAGGAGAGACAAAGACAGAGACAGAGAGTAAGATGGGGCCTGCGCGGCCGCGCTCAACCGAGTCATACGCAGCCGCCGCCGGAGTAGAACGCCTCCCTCCAGCTTACCCCTGCTGCGCGCAATATAGAGCCACCATCCTTCTCGGATCACTCTCGCACACTTTCACTCGCACCCAAAAGACACATCGCGCGGCCGCGATGTTACCGCACTTGATCTTTATACGGAACATCACGGCGACGGTGACCTCGACGCCCACACCGACGGCAGAATTGTGCCTGGTGTGTTCATATAATTGCCACATCAGTAAATGAAATAACGAGTTTTACGTGCCAAACCACTACATGGTTACAGTGGTTATAGCCGTAGTAGGGGACTCCGGATTAATTTTGACCACCTGGCGTTCCTTAACGCGAACCCAATGTACAGGCGTTCTTGCACTTAGCCAGCATTTCATCCCGCGCCCTCGGGCTTAGCACCGCAACGCCAAAGCCGCTATACACCAGCACGACGGGTGCCAAGTGCAACAAAATTTGGCCTGCGTAAAAAGCGTAGTTTAAGATAATGCAGATGCAGAGGTAACCCTGTGCGAAATTTTACGCTTGAAACACGAATCGATACGTCATGAAAAGCTTTTGATATCAAAACTGAAACTACGCAGCCAAAGCGAGGCACTTCGGCATGATCGACTAGATTGGGCAGCACCCGCGGCTCACTGAATGTCTCGGAGGCGATGGATTGCGTTTTGCTTTGGTGCTGTTCAAATGCTGTTAAGAAAATCAGACAATTGCCAGCTCTGAAGATTTGCCCAAAATTGCTTTAATAGTACATAATACAAATTTAAAACGAATTTAGCCAAGTGAAATTGTGTGGTTGCACCTCTAAGTTAGAACCGCTAAGTGGTTGTAACTGCGAAGCCCGACTCTCTCCGTGGTGTTCGAAGCAGCGCCGCTCGTGACTCTCGCTCCCCTGGTTTGTCCGTGACCAGCCAGCCTTGTGCCCAGAACATTCTCATCGCCAATTTTCCACCCGCTTTGCTCCTTTTTCGTCGGCAATGCGGCGTAAAGGATTCTCCGCTTTCCTTCAGGGGCGCTTGAGCAGTTTAGGGATCTAGTTACCAGGGTAAACTCAAACGCTTCCGATGTGGTTTTCACTGTTATTCGCTGGAAAGGGATTATAGTCTACTTGGCCTGCGGTGTATACGAGACTCGATGATTGGCTGTATCTAATTGGCTCTGCTTCTCGACGAGACCAGGCTCATCGAGTCGTACTTACTTTCTGGCAAGATTCTGACTCGGCTTCCCGAATGCAGACTATTTTTTTTTGCGGGGGAAGATACTTTTTTGTTATTTTTTTCATTCTCAAATTTTTTGGTAATTAGAGCTACCTAAGTGCTTTTTCTGATTTTTTTGTCTGTTCCTGCGTGTTTTTATGTTTCTGTCTTGTCCCTAAATACGCATGCTACTCTTTGTCGTTGCCTCACCTTAGTCTTTGTGGCCTGTCACAGTGTTCTTTGTTCCCTCTTTATGGCCCTTCTCCATCTTCAACGTTATTGTCTATCCCCTCCACCCTCAAGAGTAGGCAGGCGTTGTGCCCTTCCCGGGCTTGCTTCCTCTCTTTTTCTCTTGGGCGGGCTATATATATATATATATATATATATATATATATATATTGTGGGCGTTTATTACGCACGTCTTCTTCATCTGTATATTATCATCATCATCCTACGTTGCGCGATCCTCATCTTCAGTTATGTGTGATCATCATCATCATCGGGTGCTTTTGCTGGTTGTTCATATTATATATATAAATGTATCTGTTGAAGCAGCCCACCCCGGTCACTTAGTTGGCAGGCTCTTCAGTGCCATGTACTTTTGTTGACGCGAAGCGACATGGTATCTTACTTGTAGATTAGGTGAGATTCGAGGACTTCCCGTTCGTGATGAGAACGTAAGCCCAATTCAAATATAGTCGCCTTTAGTTTTTCAAAGGAATGTCGTGGTAAGCGAACATGTTTTCATTAGAGAGAGAGAGAGAGCAGTCATAAGGGAAAGGCAGGGAGGTTAACCTGGCTGAGCCCTGTAGGCCACCCTGCACTGGGGAAGGGGGAAATCAACTTTATTGGCATTAGACCGCAGACCTTTCAGTTTAAGGAAACTTTTGGGCCCTTGGTCAACAACGGCCTTGCAAAAGAGCGCTCTAAAAGCGTTAACAACATTTCTTGAAGAGAGCGGCATTGTTGGCCGTTATTAACGCTTGTAATGTTTCTTTTATTTCAATGTAGCTGTGTATGTGTTTGTGGATTATGATTGTGTTGTATGTATGATTCATTGTATGTGTTGAGATTATGATTTGTGGATTTGTGATTTATGTTTATATTCTGTGCTGACTATATGTGAAAATGTGACTATATGTAAAAATGCATGTACACGATGTGTGCACCACCCGCTGACTATAGAGACTGTATTGTAAGGTGCCATTATTGTTTATATTCTTGAGACTTTTTTCTCCAGTGCAGTGGAGTGATGGAACTTCTACATTGTATGTACCACTTTTTTTTCCTCACCGTGTTGCTGTGCAAACGTTGCTTATATGAGAAGGCTATTTTAAACCCTGTATGTTGTAGGTTAGACGTATTCAAGAGTTGAGGAGTAGCCGGCGCGCCTTACTTGTGCGTCAATATCTCCTCATATCATATCAATAAAAAAAAGGGGGGGGGGGAAAGGGATTACTAGAGGAGAAGGAAGAGAAGTTCACACATTGTACTGTTACACATACAAGCGTTCATCGCTGAGTCAGTCACAGGCGACAGCTAAAATACAATACATACATACATACATACATACATACATACATACATACATACATACATACATACAATATACATAGGAAGGAAGGAAGCAAGAGAAAGACAGAAGGCCGGGAGGCTAACCAGAATAACGTCCGGTTGGCTACCCTACACCGGGGGAATGGGAAAAGGGAACACAAAGATGACAGGGAGAGAGAGGAGGGAAGGAAAGAAGGGAAATGAGCGGTTAGTTTGCTGACGTGTGTGTTATTGCAGTAATAGTCACAGACGTTGACACAAGCCCATCGTCCTCAAGAAGCACAAAAGTGCCTTCACCGTTTTATGGGCCGACGAGCGATGGGGGCGGTGTTCCAGCAGCACCTGCACGGAATCCGATTGTCCAGTTTTTTTAGCGCGTTAGCAAGTTCTTGTATTTCTTGGGCATATCGTGGACAGTGGCACAGCAGGTGGTCAATAGTTTCGTCGGTGCCGCAGACCTCGCATGCTGCACTGTCGGTCACTCCAATTAATGTAGAGTATGACTTTATGAAGGCAACTCCTAACCAAAGGTGACAGAGAAGCGAAGCTTCACGTCGAGGAAGTCCGAATGTAGGTCGGAGTTGCAGTGAGGGGTTTAATTGATGCAGTCGTGTAAGTCGTAAGTTTGGCGAGTTCCACTCTGTCAGTGAGAGACTGCGTGACAGGTGTCGAAGCTGCCTTGCGGCGTCTGTCCTCGAAAGTGGAATTGGAACGCGGAGCTCTTCTTGGTGTGATGTGCGAGCAGCGTTGTCTGCGGAATCATTGCCACTGATTCCACAATGACCAGGTACCCATTGAAAGACAACCTCGTGGCCTTTTTGTTGGACGTGATGGTGAAGTTTCACGGTTTCGTATGTCAACTGTTCATGACAGCGCGTCGGAGAACTAACTGCATGCACTGTAATGCCAGTTTTGAGTCTGAAAACACAGCCCATTCTCTAGGTCTCTCAGAATCAATGAATTCTAGTGCACGACGCAGAGCCGTTAGTTATGCCGCCGCTGAGGTCGTGACATGCGATGTCTTGAACCGCAGTGTTATTCCTCGCGTTGGTATAACCACCGCACCACCAGAACTGGACGACGTAGTCGATCCACCGGTATAGATGTGCACGTGGTTGCTATACTTTTCATGCAAGAGGAGTAAGCTCAGTTGTTTTAGAGCAGGGGCCGGTACATCTGACTTCTGTAGTCCTGGAATCGTTATATGTACTTGTGGACGGCTCAAACACCACGAAGGAAGCACTGGCTTGGCCGCAGGTGCGTACCCTGAAGTGAACGACGCACGATGTGCACTGACAGTAGCGCTAAATGTCGAGCAGGTCCTTTCAGCAGTGAGGCTCACCAGGTGGTGGGAAGGGGTCCTAGCATGGTGTCTGAGATGCCTACGCATTGTCTCAACGGTAATGTGCATCGTGATTGGGTAATCCTGGGCAATGGCAATGGTTTCAGCCGTTGACGCACTGCGTGGTAAGCCAAGACATATCTTAAGGGCTCGGGCTTGAATGCTCTGAATCGTACGGTACAATACATAGAATAGCTAAAAAGTGTATTAGCATGCCGATCTGTTGTTATTGAAGCGTATTTCCAATAAAGTTTCTTTTTACCGATATATTGACTTCTGCAGATGGTGCCCTCGAGCATGCGTGTCCGGCTGGAGATATCACAATTTAATTTAATTTCATTCCAAAGTTATGCCACGTGGCAGACTAAGCTAATAAAATAAATGAGCCGTGAATTTTTAAAGTGAAGTCCGAAAACATGGTGGTAACCGACTGCGTGTAATTGGCGTTTGCACACACACCTTGCACCGTGCTAATTTGGAAGGAGTAAAGCCGTATATGTTTCACTGACTAACTTTTATTGACGTAAACATATCGCAGAGCCTCTTAGACCATCAGAACACAACCTGAGTTGGTTCAGGAAAACTGTTCCTAAGATGTTCACTTTTGGCAAGGATATGGTATGGATGTTTTAATTTAGTAAATAATCCCTTGGCGCTCACGCAGAGTGTGTAAGTATACAAGACTGGTATGAACACGTTTCTTTAGGCATGCGGTTGCGGATAAGAATGTCGGCTTTGCTCAACAAGTCTGCTCGGTTTATGGCATCACCAATTAAATCTGGACGGATACTTGGCGGATACATGCCAGGCGTGGTTGGTGGTGCTGGTGGTGGTGATGATGTTAAGCAGGCGGGGTTAGCCTGGCAGTCTGGCATACATAGCCGGCAATTGTTATGCCTGATCCTCCTGTGAGTTGAGATATGAGGTGTGCCACCAGGTGTGGATGAGCACAGTGTCTCGCAGGAAGGCTATCAGCAGTCGTTGCGTTCTCTTCCTGATTGCCGCAGGTCCCTCCGGGGAAAACGACGTCTTCAAAGGTCCTGTGCGTAAGACCACTCTCTTGCAGTCTCTCGACCATCGCTTTTCTTTCTTTGTCAAAATGCGGACATAGCCAAATGAAATGTTCGATGTCGCCAATGTCACCACAGAAGGCACAGAGCGAGGAAGCGCAACGCCCAGTCTTGAATAACCAAGCCGGGGTGTGCGCGGAGTCGGCTCTGATGAGGTACAACAGCGTCGCTTCTTCGAGAGTAAGTCCATGAGTCAGACAGTCTTCGTGTGGAGTCTTGTGGATCGCCCTAAAGTGAAACCGGATTGCATCCTTAGGGTTCTGAAAAATTTTAGGCGCTTTTACTTTTGGTACACATTTCAGCGTTAGGCGTGCAAGAGCGTCAGCTTTTTCATTTCCTTCAATTCCTACGTGGGAAGGTATCCATTGAAATTTTACGTTCGCTCATTAGGCCGTCAATCAGTGCCAGAGATTACCTTGTTAACTTATCTCGAGTTAGGTCAGGCGTGGTTGCTCTGAATATACAGAATTAGTGGTTCCTATCAGTAGGTTTGCGGAAAAGTTTTGTCAACCGTTTGCTTTGTGATGTTATTGACGCCCAGAAAATTAACAGATGACCAGAGATTATGAGAAAACTGGATTAAAAGATGAAAATCATTATTGGGTTCCATAAACCTTTAGAGGCTCTTCTCACCATACGTCCAATTCAATAAAATGTCATCTATGAAGCGCTTATAAAAGAAAGGCCTTAAATTAGTACTACAAGTCCATTCTCCAAAAAGCTCATAAAGGAGTTAGAGTAGTTTGGGCTCTAGTTCTCATTCTAGTTCTCTAGTTAGAGTAGTCTAGTTCTTATTGCTGTGTTATTGAGCTCAGTGTAATGCATATTATTAATTTTGAACTGTTTAAGTTTCGCAATGATCTTTAATAAACATCCCAGGGCCTGTTCAATAATAGGCTTTTCGAAACGTGATTCTTCAAAGTCTAGAGGACAGCGTAAATTCCATCGGTATGCGGAATGTTGATGTAGAGAGCGATGTGCTGTTGAAGCGTTACGAGGACTGAATCAGGCGGAAAATTAATAAGGTTTAAGGTATTTTGAAGAAATATGTTCGCGCCCTTTACAAATGACGCAAATGTGCCCGAAATCTGGTTGATAAGTGAGTCAACGTAGCGTCATAAGTTCTCGGTGACAGTGCTTACCCCAGAAATGATTAGCCGGCCGGGTTTACTTTGTAAATAATCTTAGGAAGCAGGTAAAATCTACCAACCACGGAATCTAACGGAAGCAGTAACCGAACAGTGTTGTGTTGTAATATTTTCTCTCTTAGTAGTGCCGTAAGCGTATCCTTTAGAAATAATTTAAATCTACCGACAGGGTCGATTGGGCTGAAGCACTTTGTAAAAACTCACGCTTGAGAACTGCCTCTTAGCCTCGTTTACATAATCCTGCTTATTAAGGATAACAACTGCTCCTCCTTTATTTGAAGTTTAACAACCATATCATGATTGTTGGATAACTGTTCGCGCGCTGGCTTTTCTTTCATTCGTCAAATTGGGCCGGTAAGGGGGACATGGGTCTTGTATGTCCGCATCACAGATATCATGTTCAACAGCGTTGATGCACACATCTAGACATTTGCCATGCTGCAACGGTGGTGTACAGTGATTAGGGGTTGAAGTAAAGACATACTAATCCTTTACTTTTGTTAAGATTCTGACGGCCATGAAGATGCACTATCAGGCGCACGTTCTGAGGCCCACGCCTCGCGCCAGTTCCGACTTTTCAGGCCTTATGCCTTACCAACCAACAAACGTTACTTGCAAGTTAGTGCCATTCCTGCACGAAAATAATAATCGTGGCAGTGAATGTTGCATAAGCACGCCGCAGCGAAGCGCGGCTATACAGACGAGGTCAGTCCAGAATTAATGAAGGCGGAAGCAGTAGGGAGTTTTCAGGAAAGGCTTTGTGGAACGGAAGTGCTTTGCTGTAGGGGACGGAGTGCGCGCTTCCTGATTTCGAATGCAATTGCCACGTCGGGAATTAGGAATGCGTTATGGATGCGGTTAAGAGCCAGAGATTCGCAAGCAGACGGAAGCGGAGAAAAAACAGCGGGAATTTTTTTCCCCTCGTGAATTGATGAGCCCTTGGAAGCGTACGTAAGCAGGCTGTTGAAAAATGAACTTACCATCGGGGATGTTGGTGGGATGCGGGTGTTCGCGATTTTGGTATTTCGCTGCGAGTTTCTTGCGTACGTCACGATGTATGTACATCCTAGTGCCACGGAAGAAATGCAAATCAAGGCGCCCGCTTGCAAGTCCTCCGGCGAAACAACCAGGGAAGGATACGAAGAACGTGAACCAATGACGCAGCTTTGTTAAGACTGTCAGGTTGTTGCTTCCTGCTGGCGTGTCACGCAAGAGACAGCCGTAACCATCACAGAGAAAGAGGTTGTTCCTATGCAAGAAACGCAAAGCCAGTGATTTATTCGCGGCTTCTTCGGCGACTTGATCACTTGCCACTGTCAGAACAGATGATTCCGGAATTTCCTTCGACCAAATAGTCGCAGCAGAAACTTGTAAACGTTGACCTCATCTACCGGAAGGAAAACCCTCCCAGAGTTTAATACGCATGTACCAGGCTACCATGCAGAGAGGCTTGCAAGGGCCTTCTAATGTGAATTTTACTGCGGCAGCAATTAAATTCTTGAAACTGTCTCTGTATTGACTTACTGTCACGTTCGGGGATACAGTCACTTTCACGATAGCTTGCGTGACTTGGCACCGGATGCATCAGAGTACACGGACGACAGCACCCATGGCGGTATGCGAAGAGAGCGAACTTGGCACAGCGCGAGAAACGCTGTCAGTCGTCTACGCCGACACGTCCTGTGCCGAGTCACCCAAAATCTTGCGAAAGCGATAGCATCTCCGAAAGTGATCACCCTAGAATACCTGCCGTGGATTTCCAGAGCCTGGATTTGCAGATGCTTTTCAGAAATTGCAGAAACGGTCGAAAAATAAGCGCCATGCAAATTTATCAAGCGGACAACTTGCGCAGGTTGTGCAGAAACGGAGCAGCGTTAAAGGGCACCGTATAAGTCTAGGCGATACCACGGAAGCGGTCACACGTCAAATCAACACTTCTGTGCCCGCCGTGGTAGCTTTGCGGCTATGACATTTCGCAGTTTCGATCCCGAACTACCGCAGCCAAATTTCGACGTGGGCGAAATACAAAAACGCTCGTGCCCCTAGATTTATGTACACGTTAACGAACACCCCGGTGTCAAAATTAATCCGGAGTCCGACAGCACGTCGTGCCGCCTAATCCGATTCTGTTTTGGGCACGTACAGCCCCACAATTGTAATAAAGTTTCGTGCTTTTGCCACGATGCGATGTGTGAGGCAATGAGTAGGATCAACCCTCTCAGAGGTTATGAAGTATGGCGCACAACAATGCCTCAAGCAAAACATCTCCCCCCTGTGTGTTCTGTGTACTAGGCAGACAAACAGCGGTGGTGCACGCAAGGTAACGTTTAACATCAGCTCACCACTCTAGTGTTGGACTAAACGTTGAAAAAATTGAACATTGGCTGCCAATTGACATCACCGCTAATTACCATCAATCAACGCAAACAGCACAGAAAGCTTCGCGCACATCGATTCGTACAGTGAGTGGGATCTGTATATTTTTAAAAATCTTACTATCCAGCTGTTTCCCTAACATGCTGCTAACGCGACCTGTTCTCCCCACGTCACAGGCTTTCTTCACATTTGCCTTAAACACTCCTCGCCCAGAGTACGTGTCCACTGTAAACTCACCCGTCGTTTGTGTCTCTGCCGCCTGCTCTGGGATTTTCTTCTCCCATCTTCCCCCAAAATTTCCCTCGCCTCGCTCCCCTCTCCCTTTACTGTTTTACCGTTTTGAATCGTTTTACCGGCTTGGCACGTCGTCGTATAGCGCTGAGCGGACGCTTCGGTAGCAGCTTTTAAGCAGGCATTGTTTGCTGTAGGACCAGCCCACAAACGATCTAACAGAACAGTCCAAAGAAAATAGGTGAGCAAACAGCGGTACCTAAAACTATTAAAGAAAGAAAAGAAAAGATCTTACACGGTGTTTGATGGCACTATGTTCTTCTGCAACGGCGGTCCTTTGTTTCCTTCGAGAAAGAAAACGGCGAGAAACGCAATGCGAGGAAAAGAACACGTTCGGGCAGGAGATGCAACGGAGGAAGATTCTAGGGCGTTTGTGCGTCGCTTTAAGCGTTGGCATCCCCCAAAACAGGCGTGAGTTACATGGCTATTGCATTTGGCGTACGTGCCTACTGCCCGCGGGCTTAATTCTCTTTCTGTTTTACTCGTCGAGGTTCCTTCGTTCTTCTGCATATTTCTTCCTTTTGTTGTGAACAAATCATAGGCGCGGTCTCGGAAAAAGAAACGACAACAGCAGGCTTGTCAGATTTTTAAGGAAACTACGTTTAGGAAGTGACGCAAAAAACGGAGGGTTAACGAAAGTAGCGCTGCTATTGGACGACACAGGCGGCTTTAGATCGGCCGTTGCGTGAGACGCATAAGCCTGTCTGCTCTGCCTGGCAGCTTGCTGGCTTCACTTCTGCCAACGTTCTTTTTTTCTTGTTTTAAAAGAACGGCGCAATGAAATACGCTTTCCTCGCGTTGTCTTCTGTGTGACTGTCAGTTTCGCTTTCGCATCGCTAATTTATTTTTATTTCTTTCACTGCCACTTAATTCCGGGAAAAAAGGCAGCCAGTGCTTACTCTAGCGGCGTTCCCCACTTTCACCAAGGCCTCCGTGCTTTGAGAACGTTAATACTTAATGGCGTACTTTTGTTTCCCGGTGAGACGTTTTTTGGCGCGAGTGTTTTTTTTTTTAGTTTTTTTTATCCCGGGATGGATTTCGCGGTTCGTTCGTGTCGCGCGCAGTCGCCACTTTGGCAGCCGTCACTTAAATGCGAATTGAAGCGAATCTCGCGTTCACCGGGAGATGGCTTGACGCGGAGTTTGTTTCTTCTGGCAAAATCTTTGTTTTGCCAAAAATGGCAGCAGTGAGTGGCGCGTTTGTCTTTGGCTTTACATCCCCCTCGCTTTATGCGCGTCAGGATATCGAAAAGCTGCTCGGCGCGGCTTGCTCGAGGCTGTCAGGAAAATGCTTTGGTTTCTGGCATTGCGCAGACGCGTATCGCGTCCCGACATTTTTAGAATCCGTTGGAGAGGCAGAGAATGTGTAATGGAGTAACCGACGAGGGTAAAAGCGTAAATCCGTCTCGCAGGGGTTTTTTAGTGTCGCAAAAATGGAACAGGTGGTTCTGTTCATTGTGCAGTGCGAAACAACGCAGTATGTCAGCGTTACCTATAACTTGAAGGCTGAGTTTTTGTTTTGTTTTACCTTTAGTTGAGGGTAAAAGGGGAGCATGACTAGAGACCGGATTCTCACTTGCAGCTGCTATTCTGAGTATGCGGCAGCTGCGTCCGGTGTACTTCATCGCATCCTGTTCTGATACGATTGGAAGAGTCGGTAAAGTCTATAGTTGAGCAAGTTGCAACCATGTACGAAGCACGTGCTTGTACATGGTTGTGCGCTGGTGTGCCTACTTCTTTCAAAATAAATATTGCTGGAAATTGCAGCGCCGTGCCGTCTCCTTCTACGTCTTTGTGTTCAATATTTGTGCGCTGCTCCCCTCAGTATTCAGTATGGAAGAGTCAGATGGTGCAGAAAAGTCTCTCTCCTCTCTCTCTCTCACCACACACACACACACACCACACACACACACACACACACACACACACACACCACACACACACACACACACACACACACACACACACGCACGCACGCACGCACGCACGCACGCACGCACGCACACACCACACACACACACACACACACACACACACGCACGCACGCACGCACGCACGCACGCAACACACACACACACACACACACACACACACACACACACACACACACACACACACACACACACACACACACACACACACACACACACACACACACACACACACACACACACCACACACTACACCACACACACACACACGCACATACACGCACACACACACACAACACACACACACACACACACACACACACACACACACACACACACACACACACACACACACACGCACGCACGCACGCACGCACGCACACACACACACACACACACACACACACACACACACACACACACACACACACACACACACACACACACGCACGCACGCACGCACACACACACACACACACACACACACACACACACACACACACACACACACACACACACACACACGCACGCACACGCACACACACACACACACACACACACACGCACGCACGCACACGCACGCACGCACACATGCACACACACACACACACACACACACACACACACACACACACACACACACACACACACACACACACACACACACACCACACACACACACACACACACACACACACACACACACACACACACACACACGCACGCACACGCACACGCGCACGCACGCGCACGCGCACGCACACGCACGCACGCACGCACGCACGCACACACGCACACACACCACACACACACACACACACACACACACACACACACACACACACACACACACACACACACACACACACACACACACACACACACACACACACACACACACACACACACACACACACACACACACACACACACACACACACACACACACACACACACACACACACACACACACACACACACACACACACACACACACACACACACACACACACACACACACACCACACACACACACACACACACACACACACACACACACACACACACACACACACACACACACACGCACGCACACACACACACACACACACACAATACACGCACGCACGCACCGCACGCACACACACGCACACACAGACGCACGCACGCACGCACAAGTTTCGCGTTAGGTTGTTCCACCAGTAGAAACTGGTGGAACAGCCTTTGTCACAGTTCTTTTATATAAAGCATAATACTGACTTCTGTCAGTTTTATGCGCCCTTTTATTGATATTTGTTCGTTTTATTGAAATATGATCTCTTCAAAATTTGGAGGTCACGAATTAATATCGGAATGGCTTACCTTCAAGAACACTTGGTCAACGCTTCTTTTGAGTTTAAGTTTATTCGACCACATGGTACACGAGAAATGTGCATTTGTGGTTGGGTAGGACGTGAAACAAGCTGCATAAAAGCAGCTTGACGAGCCCCATCACCGCTAAAACAAAACACAAACAACGCAGGCAGCAGAAAACAACGGTACACAAAAGTACATATACATTTGTGGTCTTTCACAAGAAATTGCGAATAAAACATTTACATAACACGAAAACTAGATGCTCTATGATTGTTGAAATAAACACATCATTTTATATAACTCTGTTCTTGATAAAGTACTCAAGTTCTCAATCGTTAGTTTCCACCTATTTAGTACATTTGGTAGACAAAAACAAAGAGTTAGAACCCCATAGTTAGTTCGAGGACGTGGTACACACCAAATCTCTGTATGTTGAGCTGGACGACAGGCTGTATTAGGTTGTAAGGCAGCTAAATTACGTATGCACGTACTGCTTCTGCGTACTTCAGATTTAAAAGCCGACAAGAGCTGGTATTCGTAGCAATAATCAACTCTCAAGATTCCGAACTTCTTAAACAATTCAGAGGTGTGCGCATTATAAGAGACACCTTCAATAGACCGTAATGTATTTTGTTTTTGCAGGGTGACTAAAGCATTTAAATATTTTAGAGCCTCTTGACCAAACCGGATAACAATAATGTAGATGAGAAGAAAAAAAGGCTAAAAGCTTTTGAGGCACAGGTAGTATAAATTGACACCTGCGCAATGTGCCTAACACTCTGGAAAGTTTATGACTGATGTGCTGAGTATGATAATCCCATAACAAGTATTCGCTAAAGATAACACGAAGTGTTTGTACGGATGGGGAAAGTTCGATTTCATAACTGTTGAGAAATAATTTCCGAGATGGTTTGCAAGATTTTGATTTCGCTCGAAACAGTACAGCTTTAGTTTTGGAGCAATTTATGTGTAGCGAGTTTTTAACAGTCCATAGGTATATTTTATTTAGTACTTCATTAGCAGATACAACAAGGTTGTTAGTGATTTCACCCGAAAAGAACATTTTGTTAACATTAAAAAAATGCATTGATGCATTAGAATACCAAGGCTTTGAGATGAACTGCTGTGTATATTCTGTGTCCTTAATAGAGCTGAACGAGTGCAACCTGGTCGGCCTCTCGTCCTTCCCTTTATTTCTCCCTTTCTCTTTTTATAGAGTAAGACGTCCGTAAGCAAAGAAAACGATCCTTAAAGAGGCTGGCGAGGAATGTGTGCATCTGTTAGATTTGTTATGGTATGTTTTCGGTATAAATAGCACAGTAAAGAAAAAAAAATTCCCTCGCCTGCCTCTACAGAAGATTATACTGGAATGCCATAAAATGCCAAAACCACCTTGAAACACCCTATCTCCGTTGAGAAAAACATTTTTTTACATGAACCAAACAACAAAAATTGCTTTCACCGTAAAGTCGCATGAGCGTATGCTGTCGAGGCTTTTCCCTTTCTACGGCCGACGTTTTATGACCCGGTCATGACTTGCCATGGGCTCTTCGACAGGAAGGCCAGTTTTTTGTTTGACAGGGTGATTCGGTGCCTTCGGTGACAAGTGCAAAATGGGACACGCAAAAAAACTGCTGCGTGTTAACGTGTTTACGTGCCGCTAGTGCGAACGTGGTGCATGTACGCGTATACGATGCGCCGAGCTCTTCTGTTAGGGCTTTCGAAATGGCTGTCTTTACGGCGAGTAGGGTAAAATGGACCGGGGCCGAAGGTGAACGCACTCAGCATTACCGAGATCAGACAAAAACAACATCGGCGCAGTCATAAACCCTTGTTTAAAAGCTCAACATGCGAAAGAAAATGTAAGCGCTCTTCCGAACAATATGAGAGCGCTTTCAAACAGGAAATACGTTACGATGGGTCGATAGCTCCTGCTCCACAGAATAAAAGTCTCTCTCTCTCTCTCTCTCTCTCTCTCTCTATATATATATATATATATATATATATATATATCCATGAGATGTTACTTTATTTAACTTCTCCATTAACCATGCGATCTAAGTTAGCTTTCTTTTACGCACGGGAAAATCCACAACCTAAATCTTGCCTGAGGCCGAGGGAAAAGCCGACCATGCGGCTATTTAAGGCGCACGTGCCCTCGGGAGAGAGGTTCATGGCGTCCCAAGGTTTAGGATGCTTGTGGTTTGTGGTGGCGTTGCGTTGCGTCGCGTTGGACCGTCGCATGGCGTAACGTTTGCCGGGCGCGATCGTCGCTGAAGTCCGCTGAGCGTCTCTATAGTCAAGGTGTGCCATTTCGTCTTGCCAGCTCACCGCAGCTTCGATTAGACCGAGTTCCACAGTACGTCGGATCTGCGCGATCTTTAACCCAATCGACCTGGCCTCTAGCCCGCCGTGGTCGTTTAGTGGTTATGGTGTTGAGCTGCTAAGCATGAGGTCGCGGGATCGAATCCCCGCCACGGCGGCCGCATTTAGATGGGGGCGAACTACAGAAAACACCCATGTACTTGGATTTAGGTGCACGTTAAAGAACCCCAGAAGGTCAAAATTAATCCGGAGTCCCCCACCACGGCGTGCCTAATAATCAGATGGTGGTTTTGGCACGTAAAGCCCCATAAACAAATACGAGGTGTGTTCAAAAAGAAACCGTACTTTTGAAATAGCGCGCCAACCGGCAGAGGGAGCGCGCTGCGGCTACTGAGTGCATGTAGCGGCAGGTTTAGAGAACAAACTGCCATTTGCCGCGTTTCGCTCTGACCGTTAGTTGGCGAGCTACAGCCGCTGAAGTGAGCACATGACTAAGCTGTTCTTCGAATTGGTGCCAAAGTGACAATGAAGAAATTGGAAGAACAGCGTGTGTGTGAAGTTTTGCTACAAACTTGGGAAAACTTTCACAGAGGCATATCAGTTGCTTAGCCAAGCATACGGGGAGGACTGCATGAGTCGGACGCAGTGCTATGATTGGTTCAACGGTTTTGAAGACGTAAGAATGTCGGTCGGTGATGATCCCAAGCCTGGACGACCTTCCACATCCACAGATGATGACCACGTCGAGAGAGTTCAAACTGTGATTCGTGTAAATAGTCGTTAGACTGTTCGAGAAGTCGCTGACGAAGTGGATATCAGCGTAGGATCATGTCATGAAATTTTGAGTGACAAACTTGGGATGCGCCGTGTCAGTGCGAAATTCGTGCCGAATTTGTTGACTGACGAACAGAAGCAGATCCGTGTTGAAATCAGCCAGGAACTGCCCGCCAGGAAAATCAAATTGTGGGAAAATCAGGCTTCGATGCTGCATCATGACAATACCCCGGCTCATGCCTCGATTCTTGTCCACAGCTACTTAGCGAAACACCACACTCCTGTTGTGCCCCACCCACCATATCCTCCGGACCTAGCACCTGCAGACTTTTTTCTATTCCCCAAGCTGAAAACCACCTTGAAAGGACGTCGTTTCCAAACCACAGAGGAGATCCAGGACAATGCGAGAAGAGACCTGCCCGCCATTCCAGAAAGTGCGTTCCAGGAGGCTTTCCAAAAATGGAAGAAAAGATGGGAAGAGTGCATTGTCAGTAGAGGGGACTTATTTGAAGGGGGCAGCACTTAAAATGTTGTACCATAATCAGTAAAGGTGTTATAGCAAAAGTTTGGTTTCTTTTTGAACACACCTCGTACCTGGCCTCCATGGAGTAAACGAGCGAAGATGCAATTGCAGGTACGCAGCTGTGGTCATGCCATAGCCGTAACGGTGTAGTGATTTCGTTGTCGTCATGTCGTCATGATCATACTACCGTCGTCATCTCCTCACCACCGCCGCCGTCCCGTGGTGATGGCGTCTACTATGTAATGTCGACGATAATGTGTGCCACCATCATGAAATAACGTTGCATACTTCGGAAGTATTGCTATGGCGTCCATTTGATGTCGTGGTTCGCTTACTTTTCTCAATTATATTCGATGGTTTTCTGGACAATCTTGAATTATTATACTTGCGGCACGCATGTCGACACCAATTTCAATTGTTTGCAGCACGTTATCTTTAGCATGTCTTTCTTTTTTTTTTCTCGGCGATTAAAAGGAAGCTCATGAAGTAAAAATTCGTCGGCCCTTCCACTCGTTGAAGATGGTTAACCGGCGACGCTGAAAACTGCGGCCCCGGTGTTTATCACTGGGTTAATCCCGAGGTTTTATTAAAGTATTTCTCAGTTATGAGGTTACACACACGTTCGGCTGCGACTGAGAGAATGACGTCAGTGACGGCATGCCGCCCGCAGTCCACCGTTGTCGCTTGCGTTCAATGTCTCGAGTTTGCTCGGCGGCGTGGTTAGCAGCATTCGACCGCCATTGCGCTTGCGATTCTTCGAAAGAAAATTGCTTCAAAGTTGAATCTGTCCGTTACGTGAGACAATGAATGGCTCATACGCCCTTAAGCAGTGGCTCTTACCCCGTAAACGTGGACTCCCCATTACGACGAGTGAAGAGAAGTGAAATCCTACGCTGGAATAATGAGCGACAACGCAGCCAGCTGTGGAAGAAGACGACCACGCTCGAGCCAATGCTGATGATGATACTTTTCTGTACGCAGGCGATTTCGCCTATAGCCATATACGATTTTGCCTAGACATATAAAGCTTCGTTTAACAACAACAACAACAACAACAACAACAACAACAACAACAACAACAACAACAACAACAACAACAACAACAACAACAACAACAACAACAACAACAACAACAACAACAACAACAACAACAACAACAACAACAACAACAACAACAACAACAACAACAACAACAACAACAACAACAACAACAACAACAACAACAACAACAACAACAACAACAACAACAACAACAACAACAACAATACAACTTTGTTTTCTGCTTGCGTGCCGCAGAAATGGTGCCATTTAACAGCTATTTCGTCTATGAAAAAGAAAAGATGGGCAGGACACATTCGCTTTTGGATTCAAAAACTGGTTTTGTGAAACTGAGGAAAGTAGAGCAACGAGAAAGACCCACCTGAGTTCACCGACTGTTGGGCCGTTTTTTTTCCCTCGAAAAAAGCGTTGAACAATGCGAACGCTCGGCGCAAGAGTCGCGCGAGCAGAACTTTCCGAAGTTCAATTTTCACCCACCTCTAAAGCAGCCGAGGATAGGCCATGCTATGAAAAAAAAAACGAAAAAAAAAGAAAAAAAGGAGAAGAGTTTATGAATTGGTTGCGCCGGAGCGCGATCTGATCCATCTATTCTCCAGTTAATCGCATTTGGGAAGCCTCTTCTTGCGTAACTAACGATGCCCAGCTTCTCTCCGGTACAATGCGCGAATACCTACGGGCCGTGACGCCAGCGTTTGCACCGAGCAACGTCACGAGGGGAGCCTAACAAAACGTTATCGTCAACTCGTCCCTTTCTCTGAATACCCCCCCCCCCCCCCCCCCCCCCCCCTCAACTCCTCTTCTCTACGTGTGCGGCGTGCAGCACTTGCTCTCTCACTCAGCCTCCACCTCCCAGGTCCCATGACTGCCTATTCTTTCAGCGGACCGCAAGCTCGTATACCTACCGCCAGAGCATTTCAGCGCGGCAGGCCTGACTCGGTAATAGGAGCGCCAACGAAATAACGAACCAAGGACAGCTGGGGACGTTATTTGGCTCGGGGCGCCCTATTATCGTGTACAAAAACGACTTCCACGAGAGTCAATGAAACCCCGAAGACCTCCCATCTTCACCCTCGTCTGCCATTCCTTCTTTCCTCCTCTGAAGGCTATGTTTCGGGAGCTTCTCCAACACGCATTTTTTCTTATTCTTTCTTTCTATCGCCATGCACTCACTCGCCCATCGTTCAACGCGGAGGGGACAGGAGCACGCCCGAAACGCTGGCCGTGCCCTGGAGCCTCAATCAGATAGCCGACTCATTTCAATTTGCTGTCAGGTCCCCTGAGGGGCAGAAGCTTTGTCTAATGGAATACCTGCACAGACTCCCTATGCGCTGATTTCGCCATTCCCGTACGCCCGCAGCGTGCGTTCGTATCAGGGCATGTGCTGTGTCTGTTCCTGAACCGGCCAAAACATTCTTCTTGCATCCACAGTTGAACAATTTGAGGCCATTCCGTCCGCGTTTCATGTCTTCACTCTTCTATTCTTCTGGCGAGTTCGTTTGAGATCACGACGATGAACGCATTTCCGACGGGTTAGATTACCAGAAAATAAATTTGTGCCTTTCTTTGCATATGTGACCGCCGCTATACCCGTAACAATAAGGTACAAAGTGTGCACATGCTACGTCGAAATGGCCTACTGGAAGTGTGCCAAAAAAAAAAAAAATTGGCAGATCTATGTAAGCACTTCGGAGGAAAACATCAAGAACAGCATCGGCGGAAGGCGCAATCTTTAAATGATGCTGAAGTCTTCACAGAAATCGCTGAGCTCTGTAGAATTTTAAATAAATACCAGTAGAAACGTTGAGAAAGCTCTTGGGGCTCGCCCACTTCAGTAATTTTTTATATGGGATGTTTTTTCAGCTGCACCAAAATTTAAAAAAAAATGGCTGTGGCAGACAGCACAATTCTACACCTTGAGCTAAATTGCTCGGTGATGCGGCCATTGCTTCTACGAGAAATCAAAATGCTTAATTGAATAATTAACATAAATACACTAAATTACTTTTTTTAATCATAACTTTACGGCGCATATATCAATCTACGAATTGCAGCCGGTAAGTTCGCAAGGCACATTCACTTGCAGCGAATTCTCAGGATGGCACAGGTTTTGAAATATGCGCCTTAAGCTTGCGTTAAAAATGCACCGTTCCACTAATTATTATTTTTTAATGAAAACGCTGTTCTATGCATTGGAGCAGAAAAATAACTGTAAAGCCAATGCATTTCGTGCGACACTTTGGAAATTATTATCTCGAAAGTGGCGTAGTCCTGTAAATTTGATAAGAAGAAGATAAAAAAGGAAAAAGAAATAACCCATGTCTACACTCTCAAACTTAGTTTAAGAAGCGAACATAAATGAACGAGCGCCGATCTTTGAGGAAGGTTATTTAATAATATAAGTCAACGAAGTTAAGTGAATCACGCACATGAAACGTTGCCGCCCAAAGTGACTGCCCCGCTTTCTTTGACGCAAATTGGAAACGTAATCAAGACAGTCAGAGCCAAAGGGACATCCGAAGACGCGGTTGCTCTTAGTCCCAGCGATAAAAAATACTTCAATAGCATAGATGTTACTGTCTTCGAGCCACTTCCGGCTTTTACAAATTGAAGGCGTCGTATATCAGGAGCTGCTGACTGCACTTATCTAGTATTGCCTCTATTAAATCCCGGCTAATTTCCGTTTTATAGGCCAACTGTAACGAAATTGCCCTTGGCGCTAGAATGCTTATAAGTGAGTGGTATGTACGATTCGAGAAAGCTTGGCAAAGCTGCAACACTTGCAACTGTCTAGTTCTCTTATTGGGAGCCTTTAAATAGCCCCTAAGCAGACGACTAATCAGCCCCTAAGCAGACGACGTAATTCTTATCAATTACGGGAGTCTACTGTTGTCTGCAGTGTCCCTACTTTGCGTTAGACGTGACGTGTTGTGGTGTGTTTCCGGCTTGTCCTTCCATTCTGTCTCCCTTTCCTCCACCCTTTTCCTTTTTCTCCTTTTCAAGCGGGTGGGCGCGGTGTCGATTTCAGGAGACAACCTGCATCTTTTTCTGTCGGTGTATGTGTGGTGTATGTTAATAACGTTAATAATGTCATGCGTTCTTTAAACACCTAAATTAAATTTCACGTGCGTTAATAATGTCACGCGTTCTTTAAACACCTAAATTAAATTTCACGTGCCAAACCCAACTATCTGATTATGAGGCACGTAATAGCGGAGGACTGCGGAATAATTCTGACGGCCAGGGGTTGTTTAACGTACACCTAAACCTAAGTGCACAACAGTTCTTTCATTTCGCAAATGCGGCCGGCGCATGCGCGATCGAACCTGGAACCTCGAGCTCCGCAGCGCAACGTCATAGCAGCGGGGCTACTGTGGTGGACTGTGCGTTTCTTTAGTATAACCCCGAAAGATTTAATTTATTTGGTTCAACACAGCCTACTTTTTTCATGCGAGAGCATTATATGTACCAAGCCGGCGTTGTCCGCAACGCGTGGTACGAAAAATCAATGTGACGTCGTCAGCTTCTTGTATCGTCAGTATAGTAATACAGAAAGTAGTAAATGGTATAGCAACGTTAATTAGTTGTAATTATGGGTAATAAATGTGAATTAAAATGAAGGTATATAAAGTAGATTAAGGTGGATTAAAGTGGATTAAGGTGATTTAAGGTTGGTACAAATTGGAGTAGGGTGGATTAAAGTGAATTAAGGTTGGTATAAACAAGAGCAAGGTGGATTAAGGTACAGTTGTGAAAGACACGCGACAATATATGGCGTCGCGTATCATGGACGTAACCAAATAATTACAGAAGTGATAATGATTCTGCATTCAAATCGCGTGATGATACTTATGTGACTGTTTTTTGTTTTCCTTCTTATGTCGGTGGGATCTGATTTTGGCCCAAGTCGTTTTAAAAACTAACGTTTCTCGTGCTATCCGGGCACTCTCTGTTAGCGCGCTCACCGATTGGCTCCTCCCGAAAACGTGTGCGCACGATCGCTAATGTTTTATGCATTCTCTAATGCCTGCCAGGAAGAGAACGCTTCTGTGCGATTTCGGTCCTCGATTCTCAACAAAGAGAAGAGAACTTCTTCCGAAAACGTTTACTTGGAATGCTGCAGACGGAGGCACCACAGTTATTAGTTTGAGCCAGCGATTTCATTTCTGGATTGCGACCGCGTCAGGCATTAGCACCGCATTTGTTCTCGATGAAACCTTTATCGTGTTCTGTTTTTTTCTTGAGGATACATTTTTTTTCGATGAAGCTGGATAAATTCATTCGGGGTAAACTTGCCAGCGGAGCTTGCAAAGGCATGCCCCAGAAACTTGTTCGAGCTCTGCAAATTTCCGAAACACCCTCACGTTCTTGCTCCTCGAGACAGAAAATGTGTTTGCTTTGCTAAGGGGGGGGGGGGGGGGGGGGGGCGAATTTAAGCTATACGAAGCAGCATTAGCAGAAGGCGTTGAACAATGTCTTGTGGACAATGTCCCATTCGCAGCCCCATTATGTAGCATAATGGGGCTTTTAGTGAATTTGCGTATTTGTTTATTTTTTTTCTTCCTCCAACACGACTAATGGCGCGAGAAATACTCAGAAGATATCAATATACACTTTTTTCACTGGATGAATCTTCCTTAATGTGAAAATGTGATTTATGGCAAAAGTACTTGCGAAATGTACCTCTGCTATATTTTGTTGCAGTTTCTGTTCAATGCAGAAAAACGAAAATTTAAGATTTACGACATTGTATTGGTGAATCAATGAAAACGCTATGCAACAAATGGACATACAAGATCACAGAAAGCATGTACTTTCAGCTAACGTTACATTTTAAAGCGCTTCTCAATACAGAGAACAACGATACTATTAATACCTCATGCATTCATATTTTCTGCCACCAAAGCGTGCTGATGGCTTCTTTAATGATTCGATTTATTTCTCCACTGCTTGCATAGCCTATAGAAGCTATGCAAGCAGTGGAGTATAGAGAATCCTGTTTGACCAAGGTGTTCCATCATTCAAGCACGCAGAAACACCAGTGAATGGCTGCGTTTAAATTGGCGGTTGCTGTACCCAGAAGTTGTATTTCATATCAATGCTTCGACAGGACGTCGTTTTCAAAAGAAGACAGAAAATCTGCGTTGGCAGTGCTAATGGCATAGACATCGAAATCACGCCTCAATTTTTATTTATTTCTTTACGTATAATTATTATGATTCTTTTTTTTCTTAAATCTGGAATTTTACATGCCAAAAACACGAGTAGATTATGCTACCGCGACGGTGACATCTCGCATACGTGTGATTTTTTCCGAGCAGTTCAGCTACAAGCGGACCGGTTATTCTGAAGGACGCGTTATTTGCCAACCCACTAGGGAGGCTCGGTGTATGTCAGTAATGTTTCTTGACGAATAGACAAAAACCCGGGGCATGTAAAACTGGGTATCTGGCAGAAGATATATGCCTATCACTGGCCAATACTCTAGAATTGGCGTGGTATGTACCGCAGCGACACAAAGGGTATGTCACAGCCTTAAAGGTACTTATACATATGTGCCGTATTTCTCTTCACACGCACGTCTGATCGATATTCTTTCATCGAAAGGCATTATGCGTCAATTTCTTCATCGTGACAGCTGACAGCTACGGGCCACCACGGTTGGCCGAGCGTCATCCGCTACGGCTGTCACCTTAAGAACTCAAACAAGCTTCGATCAAAGTTTAGGTACCAACATCGCATTGGATCTGCGTGTTTTTAATTTAAAAAACTGAAGCACTCTAGATAGGTTTTGTTATAGATTAGGAGATGTAAATAAACACACGCCTTCAACTTATTCAGCTCCGTGATTAGGCATGGCTTAAACACAAGGAAACAGGTTGACGCGAGGAAATTTGAATTCTTGTTGCAAATGGCATAGATATGAACAAATTAAAGCGGCGAAGAATCTTTACCAGCTTGGGCTCTTGGAATATATCGCATACACCTCTGGTGTATTCCGGGCCAGTAATCCACAGTGCCGAGTCATCCAGGTATAGCAACACCTGCTCAAGTTTCCCCTAGTTTTGAATCGTGTCAGTGTTTAAAGCGTTGTGCAGTGGTAGGCGTATTGCGTATTTCGATGCTGTACTAACGACTGATCCAACGAGCTGAGCGGATGGCCCGTGCTAGTGGGGCCTTGGAATAGGGGCACCACCCTGGTGGACAAACTTCGTCTTTAACCCCCTACCCCCTCTGTGGACTGGGGTAGGAGCCTGCCCGGTTTCTGATTATAATAAAGTTTTACAACAACAACAACTACTACTACTACTAACAGCCATGGCATGTTCCAGAAAGCGACATTTTCACCCGTATTAATTTTTTTTTGCGCCTTATCGAGAAATTTGTGTTAGCGATCGTGGTCTTGGAACTTCACAAATGAGGGCCATCAGACTTCATCACGTTCACATGCGTACAACACGCATAGTAAGAATCAGGGACGACATCCAGAAATAAGAAGAGAAAATCTCTTATATGAATTCACTCCCGTTTCTCTCTAGAATGGCACTGAAATGCCACGCTTTCTTGACTGGCTGCACTTAAAACTCCTGGATGGGACCAGCTTCAGACCCCGTTGTCAAAGATTCTTTGGCTTACACTGCACTGTCTATTATTGACGGTATTTTGCAGGCTCATGGCAGAACTGAGCACGTCGATACTGCTACGGCAGCTACCGGATTTCAGAATCTCGCACCTGTTTTGTCGCGCGCTAACTTAAGTCTTGGTTTCTCGAGTTTTATTTCTAGCGCTTTCCGGCCTACCACTTCTTCGCAGTCGCTTCTCGAACCTCAGACAGGGAATCTTGAAAGCGTTTCACTGTAACGCAATTACGTTCTGGCGCCGGTGACTCCCTCAGGCCCATTCATTAGAGAGAAAGCAATGAACACCTCGAAAGGGGCGGAAGTTCGCCGCCTATATTCTGTGAAGCAAACAGACAGAGCATTCTCCTCTGAGCTTCTGGTAAAGATCGAATTATTTCAGAAAGCCGGTAAGTGTACAACTGTGTATGGAGTGGAAGTGCGTTGCTAAAGTGGTAGTATTGAATTGTATATACTCGGTTTTAGACTGGCGATTGAAGCTGAAAATCGCTCCAGGAATCCACGTCTGATGCAGTGTCACTAGGACATGCAACCACCACACCCAGCAGACCAGTGTATCTTGTGAATGCAAGAAGACGGGACGCTTCCTTGTGGACTATAAGGGCTGGGCCATCCCGAAAAGTATCTTTCGTCGGAGAGGCAAGTTCCGTGCGAGAGCTGTAATTATGTGTCTTGGGAGAATTCATTGATGAAATTAATTAGACTTGCATGACGTAACCGATGCCTTGCCAACCCAGCGCCGGTCGCCCCTTCGTCACTTGCTGAACTGTGCACTCGCTCGTGTTCAGCATCTCCTGCGAGCCCACGGGGCCGATGAAACGCATCATGCGGTCCTCATCTACTATTACCGTCGCCTCGAGTGACAGTGCAAAGTTGCGTTCTTCCGCAGAACAGTTGTGAGTTTTTTGCTCTCCAGAGTTTGCGAAGTGCCTTTGCACACGCGTGGCTCGGGATGAGCAAGAATGCGTACGTTCTGTTGACGCGTCGCTTGCACCTGGTTGAACGCGGCATATTTGCGGACACTGTCGTCAGGGTGTCTTACAAAGCTGTCGCCTTTCTGTTCCATTTGATTGTACCATTAAATAATAAGGGGCAATATATAATAAACACTATAAATATAAACGCTAAATAGGGAAGAACTCACTCACCAATAAACAAGATGTGTCCTGCAAGCTAGACGCGTACCAGCGTTGAATAAGCAAATTACCTGTGCGCAAACCCTCAAGCTGAATTAAGTGTAATAGAAAAGTTGTCGCAGTTTCACCTGAAAGGTGAAGCATCAATTGCGATAGCAAATTTGTAGAGAGATATACGGAGTAATGATATTAGCTTTATCAGCTGTATAAACTTGGACATGCAGCAGCACCGGCAACGCGCCGAACTGTTGTCGACGCCGTCGGCATTTTGCCCGCGTTCGCTCAAAATGCGTGCGGCGTTGGTGACTGTTGCCGGAGCCTCTGATATAAATAGGTACTTGGTGCCGCAGCTAAACGTCGCCTCCCTTCCCTCCCCCTTCCCCCCCTCCCCCACGGCCTCTCGCGCATCGGAAGAAGGCGCGTTTGCTCTACATATATGGTGATTGTAAAGGAGGAAAGAGACGCCTACTTCTGCAGCCCTTAAGGAAGCACGGCGCAGAACGCGCGTTTGTTCTCCGCCGTGCGTTCACTCCCCGTGAAAGAGCGCGTCCCTCGCGCCCTTTCACTCGCACATACAGCGTTCGGCGGCGCGCGGCCACGATTTCATCTCCATTGACGTCATACGGAACCTCACGGCGACGGCGACGGCGACGGCGACGGCGACGCCGACGGCGACGGCGACGCCGACGGCAGAAATCTGCTTTTGAGTGTCCATATAATTGCTATCGCAATAAAAGGAAAATTGTCATCTACCCCTATAGATGACACCTTTGAAAGCTATAAAGAAAAAAAGAAGGCAAGCTAGCTCCGAAGTTGAACACCGAGTCCAGGTCCTAGGACCGAATCCGAGGCCAAATCCTTTCAAAGATCAGTCACTCTATCATATGAGCCACCTAGGAGGCTAGAAGACTGCCAGAACGAGGCTGAATGAACGAATGGCTTGAAAAGCTGTCGTTCTGTGGAAATCGCTTGACTTTTCTTTGTATCTTCATGCTTTTTTCGGGTCTACGAGAGTTTTCTTTATTACGCAATAGCGTACGTTGCTCACTATTAAAGCCAAATGTGGTTATGTGCAGTGAATTGTGTGATATCTTGCGGAAAAACAAAACAATATATATGGCGACGGAGTTGAATGATGTTGAAAGAATTGCTAAATGTAAAAAAAAAGTAATTTGAAGTTTCAGCGCTTTGCATATTGTCCTAATCGATGGCAGCAAGAAAAATGCAGTTTATTCTTTGTGCTGGCATGCGAATATTACAACGTCGTCCGCATTGAGGAAGGCATGTTCACTTTGGTTCCGCCATTAATACCTTTTGGTTTAACTCGGAGTTCAGGACTCTCGAAGCAACATTCACGTCACCTTTTATGCGTTGTTCAATCGAACTTCCGCCACTTAATCAGGCCTTTACTTACATGAACTTAGCAGCAGGTGGGCAACAAAAATATATCATGGTGTTAAAAAACGTTAAACCATCCACGTGAAACACATTGTTAAGCAAGCGGCTACTAATGTTGTCATTGTGCCCAAGAATCACAACTTCAGTGAGTGTGCCGTAAAATTCCAGCCGGAGTTGAAGCCAACCATCTATTTAAGTCTTCAAACGGTACCTAACTACAATCGGTAGGCGCCTGCAAAATTACTTGTAGCCTTTAAGACAACACGTTGCGTTTACTCGCATATCATTGGTCGTCCCGGAATATCACTTCTTTCTATACGCTTTTAATAAGCTAAGTGCACATCATCAAGTAAATGCGGCGAACCCGGCGTGTTTTAGGTATAGGCATTACTGAGGGGACAAAAAAGAAACCTGACGCCACGCCACTGTGCAATTTTGAATGACCTCCACGTAGACGCATTCGCCACGTACGGACTCAACCACTCCTAAAAGGGACAAACTACAGCGGGAAGTTGGGAAGCCAGTGGTGGTTCCGGAGGTGCAGCGCGACGATATCATCTATCACTGTCCCATGTTCGCTAGGTTCTATCTAGCATCTCTGTCGTTGCTGCTTCTATCTGCGCCAACAATCTAGGCGGCCAACCAATTATTATTATTATAATTGTTTGCCAGCGCCAAACGCATACAACCATATCTCCCTCGCTCTGTTTTTCTCTTCAGGTAGTTTACATATTTTGCTTAAGCACAAAAAGATAGCGGGCAATAAAAGGAGAGTAAAGCGCGTGCAACATTCGTGTCTATTTTTAAAAGATAAACTATAGCTACGAAAAGTCATCACTGGAAGTGTCACCATAACTATTACATTTAAACGCAGCGCTCCCGGCACTATGATCTTTATAAGAATTTTCGCGCGCTTAAATTTGAAAAGCCACAGATGGCACCTTGAGGGCGCGGAAATGGTAGCTAAAGCCACTGCTGTAATATTTTGCGTGCTGGATGTTGGGAGGTCTTAATACTGCTAGTTGAGAGGCAAATGAAGTAAGTGGTGTGACCAGTGTCGAACAAGATGGCATCGGAGATATCAGCTGTTTGTTTTCAATGCAACGAGTTCAACTAAAACCAGTTCACCGGTGTATTGCCGGATGACAGAATTTATGCATTCCATGTTTGTACTTGTATAAGGAAGTCAGACTATAAGAGCTGTCTGTAAGCTGCAACTTTCTTTTAAAGACAAAACCAGGTAATGTAGCCCTCTTATGTGCACACCGAGACGCCATCGATGCAAGAAATGTAAATAAAATTTGGCAGATATCGCGTTATTTTTACAAGCAGAGAAATATACACAGAAAAGGGAACTTCTGTTCCTCGGAAAGGGAATCCTTCATCGTGGTTTGAAACGTCACCGGCGAACGATCCCTTAACGGAACTGCAAAGACGATTTCTCTTCAAGATGCGTGATATGCCGGTCTTTTTGAGGTATACTTAGTGAATGGTTCTGTCACATGTTCTGATTCTTCGCTGCCATTCGCTTGCGCCGCTGATCGAACTGTGTCACAGATGCAGCTCCGTGAGGCACATTTCGTCAACAAAGCGCAGCCAACGAAACACGCAGACACACACACAAACACACACAAAGAAAATTCAGCACCATTGGTTAAGCCAGGATTAAAACAAAGAAAGACACTTGACAGCGGTATCATCACTTCACACACTATGATCTCCACAGCATGTGCGCATGGTCGGGAAAGCTAGTGGCACTCAGTGAATGTCGGAGGAAAAAAAAAACTTCCGACGAAAAGAAGAAATTGTGGCGTGAAGATGAGTTCGCGTGTACAATCAAACAGAATGCAGCAATTATGAAAATGGAGACACCGAAGGATCATGGTGGGTAGCTCAAATTTAAGCCCACCCCCCTCTGCGCTTTCATCATTCCGAGGGACAAAAAGCAACGCAATTATGTGTGGTTAGAAAGCTTAATGTAAACTTTCTTACATTAAGCCTCACTAAGACTTCATTAAGACTTGAACTTCACTAAGACTTCACATTAAGCTCTAAAGTACCCATTGCCTTAGGTAACACTTCGTGTTACCTAAGGCTATTGGTACATTGAAGTCAACAGAACACGACGATGTGATTTGAGAGCAGCATCTCAATGAAAAAAAAAAAAAAAACCGTCCTGTTCTTGCTTATAAAGTGCGCCTGACATGCAAGCGTCACAAGATGTTACTCTTTTATTTCCTCTTTTTCTTATTCTATTTTTTTTCCGTTTCAGTTTTGTATTATTTTTCATTGCGGTTGTTCCAACCGCCCAATCCCTAAACCATCCACCGTTGTGGGTATGTTTGAGGCCCACAATCACGATACATTGAGATGGGGGCTCTGCACAAAATGTCGTCAGCTCAGCACCAAAACATGGCAAAACTATAAACCTTGTGGCCAAGTAAATGTAAATTTTGAAAACAGAGGATTATATATTGCAACACCGCATGCGTCGATTCTGACATATCGCCTACTAACAACTTTGCTGGCACCCGCCGGCATATATTACACTAGAAAAATACGACTGTAAGGCAGCGACGTTATAAGGCCCACAAGGACGATGTTGTCAACTCAACTTTTGCGTGAACTCAACATCTTCACAAATGGAATGCCCATATGCCAACTCAAAATTCAGCGTAGAGAACCGGTGCTGCCATACCTGCAGTGCTCGTATGCAAATGAGCGACTGGTGTGCCGCAGCCAAGGATAGTTTCACCTCCTATTTCCGCGGTCGTCTCCCCGTGTTCTCGCGCAGACTTCGTAGCGTGGTGCCAAACATCTGTGTCGGCCGTGGAATAACAACGCCAGCTGAATTTTGAAATGAGAACTTGCGAGTCACGCTAGTGTGTTGTCCTTTCGTCACTCCTTCGTCGGTTTATTACACGAGCCGGTGGTTTTTGAAATCAAACTAAAAAAAAAGGGTATCTTTTCTCCTTTGACAAATACGCAGAGAACTCCGCATCTTATGAAAGCAAGCATTTGCTTTCGAGGGCACAGCGACACATTCAACAGGTTTTCTGTCGACGAAGCCGTATGTAAACTTGTACGAACTCATCCCCAGGCTCGCATGCACAAACATGGTAGCGCTGTTGTAAGTTTGGGAGAAACCACCAGCGCGGAAAACGCCGCCCGCATGCATTAAAGACGCGTGCACAGACGGGTGCACAGTTCTGGCTAACCAACTGCTGTCGCTACCTATTTATGCGTACCCATTTCATATGAAGGCACTCGGAGGGCACGCTGACATCGTTGACATGAACTTTAAAAATATTCGCATTTCTTACGAGCCACAATGTTCTTCCGACGTTTCAGCCACGCCATATGGTGCAAAGATTATGAATTTAAAGGGGCACGTTTAGTTAACGATGCAAAATCTTTCAAACACCGTTTTTGGTGTTTTTTTTAGTGTCGAATATTTCTGAGCACATTTCTCGACACTATCTAAATTTGCGCACACACGAAGAGCGTCTTGAAAGAACTGTACCTCTGCCACTTGAAACACGAACACAAAATCCATCATTACTTGTTGCTGTGCTATAGTTTGCGCATAATTGTTAGGGTGTAAAAAAATGTCACAGTTTCGCCCTAAGGGCGAAGCAATGAATGCGATAGCAACAGAGCAATGTCATACGAAGTAAGGTGAGCGGCTTTGGTAGCAACAACACGCAGAACTGTTGTCGACGCCATCGGCGTTTTGCCCGCGTTAGCTCAAAATGCGTGCGGCGTTGGTGACTGTTGCTGGAGCCTCTGATATAAATAGCCACTTGGTGCCGCAGCTAAACGTCGGCTCCCTTCCCTCCCCCTCCCCCACGGACTCTCGCGCGTCTGAAGAAGGCGCGTTTGCTCTACATATATGGTCATTGTAAAGGAGAAAAGAGACGCCTACTTCTGCAGCCCTTAAGCGAGCACGGCGCAGAACGCGCGTTTGTTCTCCGCCGTGCGTTCACTCCCTGTGAAAGCGCGCGTCCCTCGCGCCCTTTCACTCGCACATACAGCGTTCGGCGGCGCGCGGCGACGATTTCATCTCCAAATGACGTCATACGGAACCTCACGGCGACGCCGATGGCGACGGCGACGCCGACGGCAGAAATCTGCTTTTGAGTGTCCATATAATTGCTATCGCAATAAAAAACGACAAAATGAAGTGCAGTAATAATAAATAAAGGTATAGTTGAGGCATATTACATACAAAATAAGCGAGAAATTTGAATCAGCGGTTGGCCTGGAGCCTTGCCCCGCGCTGAACCTAAATTCTTCGATTGCACGTTAGAATGAACATGCATTTGGCGATCTTATTTCTGTTGTCTCATCTCGGTGCATAAAATCGCTTGCGCACGCTGTCACATTCTTTGTAGAAAGAACTGATTTGCTCTAAACAAACTTAGTGGCAAATGATGCTTTTCCCGCTCTTGTCGTCACCGCGCTTCATTTGACGTCCGCTTAAGTAGTAACAGCAAACGTCGACAGAATGTCAAGTTGTAGCAGTAAGCTCAAGAATTATGCTCAGAGTGGTCCACCTTTTCGCATACACATATTAGCATCTGCGTAAAATACGAAGTAGGCCATAAAGGAGGACAGAAAAATTCGGCAATGGTCAATGACGGTCAATAGTTCATTGTTTAAAGACACCGCGCTAGCAAGGCAAGTACTAAGATAATTACCGATTGCCTTTATAAAAAAAGTCAACATTACCACTTGCACTATTGAACGTTATCGTGCCTTTCAGCCCCAGTATAAAGCCATCGTAACAGTCGTATGTGTATTAAATGTTAAAAGCTGAAGTACTTGATGTGTGATTATTACCAAGTGCATCGGAAATAACCCCATCACAACGTCTCGTAGTGAGAAATTTGATTTAAAGTGTGTTTAAGTAAGAATATTAAGGTGTACCGATAAACACAGTGACATCTATGGCAAATTCATGGATTAGGACATTTTGCTCTCTGAGGAATTCTCTCGAAAACACATGACGACAATAAACAAAATGTGGGTTGCAACACACGCCACGAGAATTTGGATAAAGTAATCAGCCGTCGCTGGAAAACGCATGATACCCAGATGAGGGATAGTCCAGCCGCAGCGTACAACAACAAACTGATTGTTGGCGGTATCAGCAGCAGAAGATGTTGTGGCCATGCTCCTAACGTAATTTCATGAGCTGCTCCCAATCGCCTCTGACTTTCAATTCTCCTTCTACTGGACTCGACGGCCTCATTTTCAGCAGGGTAATGATGATGATCTTTGTTAACATTCCTTTGAATCGGTGCAGTGACATATAATGAGCTAAGCCCGACCAACGCTATGCGTGCGGGACTAGAATCAGAAGTGCCTGAATAAATTCACTGGCTGAGGGCTCCTTGGAATTGTGGTACCTTTTAGAAACAACAAAAACAGAATTATTATTATTTTTATTTAACTTCAGATTTTAGGTTCAATTGAGGTGTTTGACGTCATTGGTAATTATACCTTTACGCGTTTAACGACATTCGCATTTGCAAGCAAAGAATTCCAAGACAGAGGCAAAACAAAGGCAAGTGCCAGGCAAGGTACATTGGCGGAAGGTTGCGCAATTAAGAGGCCATTAATGCAAACAATTCGCATATTCAGTGCGAATGAGAGATTTGACCCTTTAATTTCGGATAATATACGCAACACTGCATATTTCGCTCGCGAAGTGCCGTGTCAGCGTACAATTCACTTCATTAGCGCGGTCTAAGGGCGGCCTCCCGAGGGTCCTAACTTACGGGATTCTCTTAGTTTCTACCACAGTATTTCGATAACAATAAGAAAACCATGTAATCCATCCAAAAATTTTGCCACAAAGCTAGATAGCATATCGCGAAAGACGTTTCCTTCTCTTATGTCAAGCCAGGGTATTTGAATTATTGGGCTCACCGAAACGCGGCCGCCTTCTAGCGGGTAGTTTGGAAGCTAATCTTCTTAAACTGCTTCTCTTCTTTCGCCAACATAGGTCATCACTGTTGAGAGCGCACGCTCTTTCTAGCTTGCTCCTAATTCAGCACTAACTATAGTGCCTCCACATTCAAGGTGAAGTGCCAAGGGACCCGTTCATACACGGCAAGTGGAGGGCTTCATTAATTCTGCTTAGCAGTACAACCTATGCACGGACACACTATGCAATATAGGAGGAGGCTAGTAATGCTTCTTATTTCATATATAAGCTCATTAACTATTAAAGTGGACATGTCATTCAAAAAAATTTCTTCCGGCAAGTGGCGCATGAGCCGTAGAAAGGTGTTGAAGAACAATAACGGTATTTCGCTAATTAAGCATAAAAGGAAGCTTTTAAGTGAGCCTCTTCCGTTAAGTGCGTTCCTTCGACCCTAGTGTTATAGGCGAACGCGACCGCCAGATGGCCTGCAGAGCATCATTCTTCAAAGGATTTGGGTTTTCCAGCAAGGCTCCCTTTCTTAAAAGTTCGCGCTATGACTTTCTTTTTAAATAATTTTTAAAGCTGTCCTTGGGGTCATTTGAATGCGTTTCAAATTGAGATAGATGGTGGAGATCTAAGGAACGTCGCGTTGGCCCTTCCCTCTTATTTGTGCTTTCCTGTCTTTCTTCTTTGCGTCTCCATTCATTCAGAGTTGTTGAGGGTGGCACCTTGAAAGGCAGTGGCTCTAACAACGCCTTTCAGACATTATTTGAAGCCCTGGATTTACTTTTATTGGTAAAGGCTATATGGGTGACATTCATGGGAGGATTGTGGTTGCGTATCCATGGATAACACAAAAAATGGACACAAAGGAGATGCTCTTCTAGCACAACATACACGCGGATAAAAACTCTAAACACTGAAAACTAAATAAAAGAGTCACAAAATAGTTCATACACATCAACAACACCACAAATCATTGTTAAACATCGTAATTAGGCGAGTAAAATTGCCACGGTTCGCCCCGATACGGCTCTGACTAAAGGTTTGACCCATGCACATCGGAGCGATGCTCTTGAGAGCAACAACTGCGGCTAGCCGATTCGCGTCGTGAGTTCAGGCGGTGTTAGGTGTCGGCACCGTGCTCTGATTGCGTGTGAGTAGAGTGCATGGGATAAAAAAAAATTACCGACGATTACGATGCTGCCTAATGCGAAATTGGAGCGCAACTTATACGCGTTGTCATTTCGCGGTATATTGGCGGGCGCGGACAATCGGTCTCGTGCGGCACGTTGCAAATGGAACGAAATGCGGCACGACTGCTTCGCTAATCGGGAGATCACGAGAGCCAGCGTGTGCATGACGCGTGGGGGCGATTCACAGCAGCCGCCGCCGCCTACAGACCCAGCAGACGACGTGCGCAACACTGGCGCCATCTCGTAGCCATCACCGCCGCACTACGTTTTTCTTGTCACGCATGCGCCATACCCTGCTCCGCTTCCTGCTCCACGGTTCCGCTGCAGTCTCCTCTCCGGTTTCCTCCTCGCGTCTGTCATCCCCCGCTTCGCTCTTTCATCGTTCGCTGCGCAAGTTCGCTCGGTTACGCCGCCGCCGCCGCTCGCCGCAGGAATGGGTGCCTAAGAGCTGTCCTCTAAAGCGAAAGCAGGGCGCTTGCTGGGCTTGCTGCGTTCCTTCCGGGCATTGCATCTTGAACGACGCTGCTGCGTCTCGTTCTTTGCGTTGTAAGGAAGGTTCTTAAGGAAGGCTCCGTGGCCTCGGAGCGTGCATATTGTTCGCTGCACTATATGCTTGCAAATGACAGCATGCCTTGCATTTACTTTCATAACGTCTGCTCCGCCACGGCAAGCTGTTTAGGTGTAGTGTAGCTGAGACGGACCTAGTTTTTGTTGCAATTATAGTGAAAAACAATCATCGGAAAGAACGATGAATTTGCGAATTCGTGCGGTACTTAGGATCTGTCAAAACATATCTCGTATTCGAGGTCCCTGAACGATGTCTAGAAAAAAAAACTGAATAAATGAGTGCCGGAACATATTGAAATGATAGAAGAACAAATACCGAACTAAAGAAGGACAAACATCGGAATGAACAAATTTTTATTTAAAACCAGCTTTTGTTGAAGCAAGGAAAGCAACGCATGTGTCACGAGGACGCTTACACACGTTGACAGTCATTGAGATTTTCAAGTGACACGGCGCCTCAGTGGAAGTATCGAATGAATCATAATCACTTCCTCTTGTGTTAACAGCTGTGTTACTAATGCAATCTTGTTTTTATGAATATATTTGAAAAAATATCCTTGTTTGACATGTTTGCCAATCAATTTTCGTTTTTCTTGATGTTGGAATTGTTCGGGACCATTTAACAATTTTGACGGGACCCGGAGAGTGTTCTAGGAAGTCTCGCAATAAACTTCAAACTTAGAACAAACTTAGAACTTTTAATTACCCGCCGTGGCGGCCTAGTGGTTTTGGTGTTGCGGTGCTAAGCCCGAGGTTGCGGGATCGAATCCCGGCCGCGGCGACCGCATTTCGATGGGGGCGAAAATGCAAAAATCACCTGTGTGCCGTGCATTGGGTGCATGTTAAAGATCCCCAGGTGGTCAAAATTATTCCGGAGTCCTCCAGTACGGCGTGCCTCATAATCACAACGTGCTATTGGCCCATAAAACACCAGAACTTCATTAATTTAAACTTTCAATTAACAGCGCCAATTGCTATATTGAACGATTCGAACCTCGAAGGGCGATTTTTCTGCAAAGCTCGAGCAAAAACAGAGAAGTGGTAACGGCGAAACTTTCTCTTTTTTTTATTATGTGCAGGGGAAAACGAATCTCTCTACACCTTTCGGTTCCAGAAGAATTGGGAAGGGGCGGCGGGGTGGAGCAGGGGTGGGAGGGGGGGGGGGTGGAAACAGAGCTTTGTCCCTGCCGGCCCCGAAATGCTGCGGTTTCTTCTCGTGACAATCACGGGGACCTACCACGGCGCTCGAGTTACGCCCGGTGCTCGGTCGTGGGCAGTGACGGGAGCGTGGTCGGCGAGGTAAGGGAGATATGTGCGTGCTGTGTGACGTGTATATAGTGGCGCGAAATGTGCCAGAAATAGCGCGTTCTTGGGGGGTGTTGGTAGGAGGGGAAGGGAGGAGGGAGTGGGTGGAGGAAGCTTACGGGACGGACCCTTAAGCGAGGACAAGTGTCGCCCTACGTTTCCTGAGCGTCTAATGCGTTTCCACTTGTGTCGTCTTCGATACGTCCCGGCTTCACCGCCTGCGGCAGACATTTGCAGCGTAGCCCCTCGTTCAGAAACAAAACGACAAAAATAAAGGGAAGGCTGAGCTGTACTTCAAGGAAGAAGAAATTCCTGATTCGAGGTATAGAGTCAAAGAAACGGATCCATTTGAAGGAACGGAAATAAAAAAAGGTGTCAATTATAGCTGCAAATACATGCCTTGGAAGCAGAAAAAGTACACGGATATTTGAACGGAAACGTTCCGGAAGTATGGAAAGGAGCAGGACGAAAAAGGACAAACGCACTGCTGGAAATGGTTTATTTTCCTTCGAGTGTCGCCGGGCTCAAATCACGGCCGGAAAAATCGAACACGCACTCTGAGTAAATGTTTGCTCTGTAATCGAACGTTGGGCGCAAACGGCGCCCCACTGGTGGAGGGTTGTGAAAGAAGAAAGAGAAATACAGAAAAAAAGAAAAAAAGGCTCAGCAGAAACATGTCCAAGGCTCTGCTTTCTGCGTTTGGGTGTATATGTAGGTAGGACGCGCATTTGCGTACTTGAAAGAGCGAACAAAATACTCTTAAACTATCACTAGGGCACATCGAAACCGTGGTCAGGGCATCCTTGAAAACGAAGGGAGTCTTAATGTTCATTGCTTTCTTCCCGAATCTTACTTATTTTTCTTACATTCTACCTTCTTTTCTTTTCCTTTTATTTGCCTAACATTATGCGCAGAGAAGAACTGAAGTTAGGGCTAGTTGTCACAGATTCATCGTGGTGTTTTGGGTGCCACACAAAACAACCCCGCCCCCCCCCTCTTCCCCACCTCTTCCCCACCCCCTCTCCCACCCGCCTGCGCCTCCTCCTCCCATTTCTTCCTTCAGAAAAAATAAAAACAGCGAGCGAGAGAGAGAATAAAATAGATTATTCCCTTCGAGGGAAGGCGAGATGGTAGTCTGATGCGCTGAAGTGTGTCCTACTTCATGGCATTCTTTCGCTGTTTACTGACCACTTATACACTGCAGTTATAGCACAACGCCCAAGCTCACCAATCGTTAAGAAACATGTATAAGATTGTGGTAGAGCATATATGTAAAAGGATGCCTCGTCATGAGAAAATGAGTAGCAGGTGCCGCATTATGGCACCAATATCTCATTTCTATCAAGTCAATAACAACTAAAAAAAATGTCGGCAGCTTGCACTAGGGGTGCAAGGCTGGAGTAAACAGCTGCGCCTCCACAGTTGCCGGGGCGTGGCTTGTCGAAACCTGTAGAGCCGGCGCCAGAGGCGCCGGCTGCAGTCACAGACACCGCACGTATGCGGTGCGAACGCGGGGAAACGGGGAAACGCGGAGGTGTTGGCAGCTGCTCTGGGCGATTCCTCGTTGGTGCTGCCGCAATTTCTTTCTCTCTTTCTGTCTCTCTCTCTCGCTCTCATTTTCTCTTTCTCTCACCCGCACCGCGCCCATGCTCTCCTTCCCACTCCTTAACGTCCCATGTCAAGGCAACATGTGCCCGGCACGGAGAGGAGGTAAAGCACACGCCGCTCCGCGATGTGGTTGCTAGGCAACGCGCGGTGACGTCATCGCCAGGAGCAGCTTTTGTTCGCACTACGCGGCGCAACAAAGAGCTTAAACAGCTATGCTGTTAAAAGTCGGAATCACATCGAACCAGGCTATAACTACCTTGGCTTAACCAGCTTTGTTCTTTTGGTTCAGAACCGAACCCCAATCTCCAACTTTCCTGATTTTGTAAACTCGCAAATGTAGCCCGTCAATTTCATATACACTGAAGTACAGACATGTACAAAGGATGGTTGAGCCTAACAGCCAAAGGAGGCACACGTCGTGCTGAAACAGCGTGCTGAAATACTGAATAGCTAAAACAATTGAGAGAACTGAGTTCTTGGAGTAGCCGGCGAAATAGAGAGAGGACAATGTCGACAAATTGAGGTTTTTTGCCAGTAAGGTTGTTTGTACCAGTGATTCCAATAGCTTTGTAGCCGTTGCTTGCGTGTTGCGCATGCCGTGCGGAACAATGTAACACGTGAGACCAGCCTCACGCACTTTGTGCTATACAGATTACTATGTACAACGTCCCCCTCCCCTCCCCACCTGCTTACCAAATGTGTAAAAATAGCAGAAAAAACACATTTATTTAAAATGTCAGTGGCCTGATTAAGTCGCAAGGGTATACCAAACCAGCGATATTTTGGGAAATGCGCCTCCCAATTTATTCGGCAGAACAAACTATTCAACAATAGCAAACAGAAACAAGGCAGCATGTAAACATGCGGACTCTTCTCACACTCCCTTTCAGAAAGAGTCACTTGTTCAAGTGCTCTAGCCATTCGCGCTGGTTTCAAATGCTGCATACACTCTCAAGGCTTTGTTTCCCGAGAGCATGAGAAAAGCAACAGCATGCTTTACTTCAACTTTATCTTTAATTAAAAAAAATCTGTTTCTAGAAAGGAAAGAACAAACAGTATATACTAGCTGCGATTACGGATGAAAAAAAAATAAATAAAAAGAAATGGGTGAACACGTTGATCCTAAATCCTTAAGTTACGTTTAAAATTTTGTCATCGCGTAAGATCGTACCCACTGCAGTTCCCAGCATCATTCCTGCTTTATGATACGTTCTTATTTATGATAAGGTAGACATTACAGGGTTAAAATGTTGGCTTGGAGAAGGAAACTTGCGGAATAAAAATCTTCGCGTCTCTTGATGAAAAAGATAGGAAACGGCGACAAGCTACAACGAACAAGAGCGTAAGGGATAGCAGTGTCTGTAGCCCTAAGTAAAAAAATGGGAGAAAAAGTAAATTTCGTACAAAATGCGCGCCAAGATGCGTTCTGGGAAAAGTTTATGCGAGTACTACGAATAATGTCTCCAAGTAACGCCCACATAACGATGAATGATATCGCCTGCGAGTGATTCGCGCCGATTTCGTCCGACATTTATGGTTTGTCCAAGGGTTCAATCGGGGTTTCTCTACGACGATACCCGAATTCGGCGCTGGCGTCACAGCAATTGCCGCCGCAGTGATTTGCACAGCAACGTACTTGTACAAAAGCGGCCAATAAAACGCGTTTTCAAACAATATTCAGCATTATCAGCGTGCTGAAAAAAAAGAAAAAAGGAAACCGAGACGTGTTCTCTTCCCCGCTTTCTTCAGACCCTACATTCTTCTCAATGGTCGTCCTCGGCATGTTATGTGACATCAGCAATTTATTCGTGTCAGTTTGTCGTGTCTGCAGCTCAACTTCGAAGAGATGTAACGTCGTGACAATTTGTGTTTTTATTGCTTGGCTATGTACTGAGAGCTGACCTAAGGAAGAGCCTATGGTCAAGGGAATTCATTTCACATAGTAGGTTCCACTTAGTAAGCGACATATTTTGCAACTGTGTTCCATAGTCGAACCTAGGTGGAACGTGATTAAGAGACAGATAAGTGAGCGAATGATCGAATAGGCTAAATTATGCGCGGCTGCGAGCCGAGCCTGAACCTGCTAGAAGACCAATCAAAAGCCTAACGGTACAACAAAGTTTGAAGACAGAGATGACGTCCGCTTCATTTCGTAGCGACTTTTTTCGTCTTGCATTTAGCGAATAAGCCACAAGAAGTTCAGACGAAATCGAAGTGGAGCCGTATACGCTTGCATGCGCTTATCTAGATAATAACATGGTAGCTGCTCCAACGCCCGTATGTTCCATTTATCGATATCTCTGTAGGCAACCTAGTTCAAAATTAAATTCTGAGATGTTGCATGCCAATACCGCGATATGATTATCACACACGCTGTAGTGTGGGACTAAGGATTAATTTTGAGCACTGGGGCTTCTTTAACGTGCACCCAATGCACAGTACACAGGAGTTTTTGCATTTCGCCCCTATATAAGTGCGGCCGCCACCACCGGGATTCGATCCCCCACCCTCGAGTTTAGCAGTGCAGTTATTTGTAAAGGTCTCCTGCAAGCACTGTGCACAGTGGCGCCTTGCATTCACAAGGTGCGTGTATTGATCGAAATCGCAGAAATGTTAAAAAATTCTTTTTCCTAACGGCGAGCTTTTTCATCTATAGTAGGGCGATGTCACTAGAACTAATAAAGTTTTGCTGCTTATATGAAACTATAATTGAAAATAGCGTTTACAACCTAAAGCTATACCAAAGGAGAACAATGCACTCGCGAGCAAGCAACACAAAAAGTGGTTCGGTTTAAGCAGACGTATTAGGCGGGTAGCGCAAGCTAAGTGCTATTCTCACACCCGTGATCCTCTAGAGGAAAATCTAACCGGACACTTGCAAGACTTGATCTCGGTAACATGATATCGCGAACAAATTGCGCAAGCGAGGTATTACCTATGGAAAGAAAGAAGCTAAATGAGAAGAGGCCGAACGTCAAGCGAGGCCCGATCCATCACGCTTTGCGCACTGGCTGCGCTGACACGTGAGCCGCTCGTCGGGAACACGGAATAGCACTCGATGTATTGTGTTGCCCGACGCAGCTGAACCAAGACCAGAGTCCGGTATCGCGAGCGACCTGGTGCTTAAGTGCTCGTTATTGCAGAACCAGTGCATCACTATGTTATAGAAGAGGCGCTGTTCACAGTTCTCTTCCCCTCTAGATAACGCCAAACAAGGTGCCTGAAACTGTCGCGTACATACTTCGTTTTCCCTTCGTCATTCTCTACCAGCTGGTACACAGCGTGCGGCACTCTAGGCCCATTTTGCGTGGTGGCAGCCACTGGTTTCGAGTTAGCTCCGTGTCATAGAAATCGTCTTGGGGCTCTGCTTTCGTGCTCCATGCATGAAGTTCTTGAGAAGATTAGGGCTTCAGGTTGCATGTGATAGTTCTGTCGCCTGCGCTTGCAATGTGCCTCTGTTTTTGGTTGTTTCTGAAGATTGGAGCTGTCGTGGTGCCACCTGCACGCCGTGACAGAAGACTATTGGTTATTCTCTTAAATGTTGAGGCTTGAAGACGAAGAGAATACACCCGATGCCGAAAGTTATTGAAAAACACATCCACGAGAGTGTCTCGACCCCTTTAGAAACCCTTGGACAAGTTAGCGTTATTCACTGTGGGGCACTCGCTTCGAAGTATGTTTTTGTGCGCCAACGGGTATTAAATTGTCTACGTTCGGTAAATACCGAGAGACAGAGCGCAGGGGTGACTCACTCTCTGACTGACTTGATTTTACTTGAGAACACTTGACAAGACTTAACAAGACGTGGCTTGGCTTGGTTAGGCCTGGCTTAGATATACTTGGCTGGGTCGCTTGAGGGACTGAATGATTAATTGCTTGCCCGATTAATAATTGCCCACAAGTTATGAGGGTTGCCGTGGTGAAGGAATCTCAATTAATTTCAACCACTTGCAGTTCTTTAGCGGCTGAAATTTTACATCTAAGGACGCGCACAAACATGCTTGCATTCCGTCCACCTTAGAAGGCGGCCATCGCGGCCGATGATCCGCAGCGCGAATTCTGACTCAATGGCACGGCAGCCCATCATGACTTCTCACGAGAAATAATCATTTTTCATTGATTTTAGCAATACTTTCGTTAAAAAAAAACCTATTCTGACACTTTAAACTAAACAATACGCGAGAAAACCGAACTGTCTCGGATTTACGGAGGGTCTGCAACACTAGAAATACCATTTTGCCCTCATTCTGTTACATAGCTCCTGAAGAAGCGCTGGGGAAGATACGTTGCTCGGCGAGCGCGCCTTCATTTTCCTTTGCCTGAGTGCTAGATCACGTTTTAATGAGCCCGCTATTAAGTGCGCGCTATATCGCACGACCATTAAGCTCCGCCCAGAGATGATCGCGTTTCGCCCGTTCTCTGCACGGGAACTGGTCAAACCTTGCCACTCTCTGTCATTTCCCTTTCTGCGAATTTCTCTTACCTAAATCGTTTAGTCCATAATGAAAGCGCAGTCCCAGCGGGCGATCCCTGGGAGCACTTGTGCGTGCAAGCCGTATAGAGTTAAGCTCATGAAAAGAGTGAGTGTTGATAAAACGCCGCCAGCCTCTACATAGTGCATGGTTACTTTCGGGGTAATAAAACGAGCGCGCTTTCCTAGAGCTTTCTGCTGTTGGGCAGATAAAAGTGAGAGAAAAGCGTTCGTTTGTTGGGCTAAACGGAAAGAGCTCCTTCGTCATTTTTTTTTCATTCTTCTTTTTTTTCTTCCTTATTTGTTTGTTTTTGTTTTAGAGCGAAGATTTCTATGCCTACCACCCAATGGCTTCGCATGGGTCAGGCGGTGGGTCGCCCGGCGGTGGGATTCCAATCTCGGCGCCTCAGTTCTACCCATTAGCCCTAACCATTACCCAAATTTTCTCAAAGCCTAAAACATCACTTAGTGGAATGAATTTGTAGGAAAAAGAAGTATAGTGCGAAGCATATTTAGAGGCATAAATTTAAAGGGGGAGCTATATATTTTTCAACGGGGCACATGCAGTGGTTTGCGATCTTTCGGTTACGCCGAAAATTACCTCCACATGTAGTATGGAGCACGACTACAGCGTCCCAGAAAGAGCAGCAAATTGCCAGAAAGAGCCGAAATAGTTGCGTTCCCCGAGCTCGCCATATAGCATCTGAGCTCGAAATTGCCCCGCGGCGGCGTGGTGGAATTGCGTTTCGCTTCTGAAAACCAAAAAGTCGGACTGAACACAGAAAACACGGAAAAAAAAGAAAGAAGAACCAAACAAACAAGAAAGGCTGTAGGCCGCTATTGCTTACCTTGCCGGGACGGCGCCCGCATCGATCAGCCCCTCCCCCACCCCTTCTCTGGCCGCCTCGAGAATCGACCAATTTCTGCGGTTCTCCAATGTTAAGAGGAAACGAAGACATGCTCTCGACTCTGGTGGGAGAGGCGGGGAGGAGCGGTTAATAAAATTTTAATTTTCGTGGAAATCTATCTTTGCCGACACTGGCATTAGGAGAATGTAGTGGTATTTTCGTAGAAGCGTACCAGAGAGAACAGCCAGGAAAGTAAGATACATGCTTGAGTGTTGTTCAATAGTTGAAACCCTGAACACTTAGCCGAAAACTAAGTTCGCACTTGAAAACATTTTAGAACTTGCGTAAGAAAATACAGAAAAGGAAATTTAGGCTGCGCAATCGAGGCTTTAAGATGAATGCTAAGAGAAGGAGGCCGTCCATAATGATCAAGCAAGCGTGAGAGACGAGGAGACGTGGTACCGTTTGCAAGCACTGCCTAGTCCACGGTTGGCTACAGCACAAACACGTACGTTCCATTCTTGGGCAACGACAAGAGCAATCGAAATGTGTGAATAAATTTCAGCTGTGCCCGAGCTCGCAAGCACTGAGCACCGCAAATATTCAATTATTTGCACCACATCTGCTTCCTTGCAGGCAGAACTGTCGCGTAGTCTGCATGTGGCTAAGAGTTGCGTTTACGAAAGCTGCCTACACCCCTTTCTTCGGAATGGCTTGCCGTGTGCGCTGTAAGCAGTTGCATCGACACCATCGATCACCTATTATTGAACTTTGCTCAATTTGATGCAGAGACAATCGTCCTATACTGCCTTATCCCGTTTAGACAGCCAACCTTTGTGTATGGAGAATATACTGCAACTGAGACCTGGCCAGTCATCGGCGCATAACGCTCTAAAGATATTGCTGTGGTTCTTAAAGTTGAGGGACCTGTGTGTTTGCCATTGACCGCGTAACGGTTTTCTTGCGGCCAAAGCAACGAAAATTCTCGTCGAAGTTTTAAAAGACTGATCAACCATCTAAAAGAATTTTGGTGGGTTTGTTTGGTGTAGCGTTAAATGTTAGCGGGTTTGTCTGCGTATGGCAGCAACCATATTTCCTGCGAAATATATAGTACGGAATGTCATTTATTAGGCTCGCCGAAGTAGTACGAGTACAATCGTGGACAAGTGAACCGCGAGCAAGTTAGGACTAATTAGAGCACGTCCTTTCGTTTGTGCTTTCACAAGTGCATGTAAATAAGCAGGATTTAGGCTTGTTAGTTTAGTGTGAGGCCTACGCTGTCTTTGACAACCGGATAAGCAACGGTACGAGATCATGCTGTCGAGGTATTACTTCCGGAAAGTGTTTTATTTTGTAAATGTTAATCGGGCGTTTCGCTTCTCTACAATGGTACCTCACATACACATTTCTTGGTTTTCAGAACGGCCAACCCCGAGCGCTCACTTTTCGGCATTTCACCCCCGTGGCTGCTACATTAGGTGAACGAACTACATTTACCGTCCTCGCCTGCCTCATGAAAGTCAATTGCAGTCGCGCGGGTAGGTGCCTCACTGGTGATGAAGGGAGAAGAACGGACGCTGTCTTGCTTAGGCGGGAACGCAGTGGCCAGGGACACACACAAAAAAAGATCGATGGGTAGCGGAGGGCGGAATGTGGTCTGTCTTGAGGCGTTGCAGTGAGAAACGCAGGCACGAAGATTGCCCGGATTGTAGCTTGGGAAGCGACGGGAAATGAGGGAGCCCCTCGGACGTCGTTTCGCTACGAAGAGACGCTTTGGCTGGTCTCATCAGCCACGACCGGTTCTGTAGAGCCGTCGACAAAATGGGGGGACTGCTGCGTTAACCACCATTGTTGAAGCTTTGGGTTCAACTATGTATTCATTTGTCTTTCACCTTTCTTGGCTTAGGTAGTTCTTTTCCCGCTCAATACCACCGCTTAACGGCGAGCGAATGAGATGCTGAGTGGCAGTCAGCCATGCGTTACTGTGTCGCGAGAAAAGCCTCAAATCGCCTTCTAAGGCCAGAATGACTATAACACCCGAGGGGAGATCTGAACTCAGTGACATTGTTTTAAAACCTTCTCTGTCCTCATTCAAAAATCTCCCTGATTTAAAGTGTAGGTATACAGCCCTCTCGGAATCCACCCAGCACCTTCTCAATATGTCACGTTGTATTGACGTTATAAGAACGAGACTGCCAATACTGTGAGTCACGAATATGACTCTTTTATTTACGCCAACTTTAGCCAGAAAAACAAGCAATGCCCAAAAAGCAACGATTGCGACGAGCATAATCGTCGTTCGTTGAAAGCCTATCGACGGGTAAAGTGCGCCGGCTATGCTGAACATGCACGACTCATCGTACATTTCAGCGTAATCACTGGTGTTCGCATATGTTCGAGAATTTACGCCACCATTGGCATCACACGCGCAATCTGACTTTTTTTTGCTTTAGAAGCGGCGACAACATTCCAGTAATCGCGGTACATTTAGGCGTGTCTGGCGCTGAATGAAACGTTGTAAAAAAATTAAATAATAGGGTTTTCCGTGCCAAAACCACGAATTGATTATGAGGCACGCCGTACTGGGGTACTCCAGAATAATTTGGACCATTAAGGGTTCTTTAACGTGTACCTAAGTATACGTACACGGGTGTTTTCGCATTTCGCACCCATCGAAATGCGGCCGCCGTGACCGGAATTTGATCCCGCGACCTTGTGCTTAGCAGCCCAACACCATAGCCACTAACTAAGCAACCACGGCGGGTTGGAACTTTGTAACAGTGCATGGTTACACAATGAAAAACGGTCACTGCAGAAAGATAAACGATGCTTGTGTGTCAGTACAAAATCACCAATCAAAGAAATAAAAAAAAGAAATTCTTGGTTTTTACGAGCAAAACCACGGCCTAATTATGAAGCACGCCGTAGTGGGGGACTCCGGATTAATTTTGTCCACCTCGGGCAATCTTAGAAAAATGCTTGATGTAAATGACCCCACACATTTTTGTATGCCGTCAGTCGAACTGTGCCAATAGGGTGCGGAGAAAATGGAGCTACTACGATGAAGGTTGTGACGTGATAATGCTAAAAAAAACTTTGGTTGTCAATGGAGCGTTTGCAGGCAGCGAAATGTGTAAAATTATGCGGAAAAAGCGTCATTGTGTACGAGTCGCAAAGCAGATGCCACTGCCTTGCAAGGCGATTCTCTCACAACTACGAGTACTCCGTGCGAACATTGGACCCATGACCTTCATTTCATACACAATTTACACGGCTCCGTGTGACTGGTTGAGCAGTTTCATACTAGCTTACGATACCAAATTGTCAGCTTAAACCATCGTCAAGAGAGCCAAAGCAGCACTGCGTTCGTGTCGTAATACTGGTGAGCCTATAGTAGCAACTTCGATCTTTGCAACTTCGATTGTAGCAACGTCGTGGACGTGAAGCTGCTGGTAAAGGTAGAGAATAAGCAAACGCCAAGAAGGAAAGAGTGGGAACAAGCACGGTACGAGGGGAAACAAAAAAAAAAGGCACCACACAACTCGCTGTATAAGGTGGTGCAAATAGGATGTCATGCTGTCAGAGCTTTTGCCATCGTACGAAACGCAAAGACGAGTAACACAAAGCCACGTCAGCGAGCTCTATTTCCTGACATGGCAGACAGGAAAGAAGGCACAGGCCTAGAAAGGGAGGCTAATTCTGAAGGCACGTGCGTGGTGCTTTGCGCGCTGGCACCGAAAGGCAACTAAGCGTATAAGAAAACCCACAATACAGAAACGAAATTATGCCGGAACGACAAAGCGCAGGCCGGCGAATAAGAAAAACACAACGGGAGAAGTAAACCGATCTTGAAGCTCAAACGACACACGGTGCGCAAGAAGGTGAACGAAGTTGTGTGAAAAGGCGTAACAAGAAAGAGCGGCTAAGTGCTAGAAGGCGGTAGGTGGACCTTCTTTGCTCTGTCAAGTTGGTAAATCGCTTCGAGAGCTGTTTTCCGGCGTTTCTTGCGCTGGTTCGGGCGTCCAGCTTCGTCACCATCCACTCTAGTAGACCTGTAGCGTATACGGTCTTCGCTTGGGCCCGAGATTTCGTTATGCAGTCATAACGCGTTTTTCAAGCTGAATCCTTTTCTGCATTTTCATTCTTCATTTCCTCAATAAAGCTTTGTCGGCCTCGAATTGTTTTTCTAGCATCGCACATTTACCTCCCATTCATTTGTCCTAATGCTTCTCGTCTAATTTACGAACTTAGCTGCGTTCTCTAAGCGCTAGAGGTCTCTGTAACTCTCTTAGCACGTGCCAGAAGTTCGCGTTTCTTTCCATCGCTTTCACTGCCCGACAGCCTTCCCCCCCCCCCTCCCCCTTAACAACAACAACAACAACAACAACAACAAAAAATAAAGAAAACAAAGGAAATCACTACTTTAACCAAATGCTCTTATTTCAGCTGTCCGTGGCCTTGAGTGCTTGAGACGTCCTTTAGAAGCTTCTTTGCTTGCGGACAAACTTTTCAAGAGAAAAATAAATCAAATGGACATGCAGTTGAACTTCGAAAGCACAAACAAAAAACAAGAGATTGTGCTAGGAATGGCAGTACGTCCTTCTAGTGTGACTGCTATCTTATTGTCTCGCTCTCAAAAAAAAAAAAAAAAGAGTAAGAGTGGAGTAATGTGAACGGAAATACAATAAAACGCACGTGGGAGGAGCAGAAGAGATCGCTTTTGGCAGTGCAATGTTCTAGTAGGCGTTGACAGTTCAAAGAAGGTGTGACGTATACACGCAAGTCGGATTTTACGGGTGCTAGCCTTTCGTCCTTCTGTCAGAGTTTTCTTTCGATAGTTTTTTAACGACTTAAAACTTTTTTGGCATTGCGTTGTCAAAAATACTGTGGAAGTAAAAGGCTTTTAGCTTTTCAGTGTTTTAGTGAAAAGTGGCACAGAGAAAGAAAAAATAATTCCAAGTAAGGTTACCGACAGTGGGGAGACAGAAACAAAATGTTGTTTGGTCCATCCCGTGAAGCGCATTAGAGAGACGGCGCTACTTGACTGCTTTGTTTTTTTCTTCTTTTTTGATTTGTGCTGTTATTTGTATTGTTCAAACTTTAGAGAGAGAGAGAGAAAACATAGTAAATGAAATAAATTTTACCCACTTGCATCTCCAGGATCCCCACGTCTCGCCTTTTATTGGCAGCGCGTTGTTTCCTTGCGGTTTCTTCCTCCTCCATCGTTTGTCCAGAAGTCGAAAACGGCAAGCGTCTTTCCACTATCTTGTTTTTTTTTTCAAGCCTTTTCTACCTTACCACCGTATGACAAAACTTAGTCCCTGGTGTGCTTTTGTACGGTCTTATCTCGGCAACAATCCAGGGCGCTTTTGCCACTTCGGCGACCATCACTTAGCGAATTGAAAGAGGCCTCGCCTTGTTTGGACGATAACAAGACGACGCGCTCGCTTCTTTAATTATTACTGTTTTTATTTAGAAAAGGGCTGAAGTGGCTTGTTTCGTTCTCATTGTGGGATACTTTTGTCCGTAGCCTAAAAAAGAAAGGATAACATTACAGTGGCGCTTCTGAAGCATCCAACGGCAGGAAAAGCCTTGATTTTTGAAAATTGTTCCAACAGCTATCGTGTCACACCTATGAAGCAGATGTGGCCAGAGTGCAAGAAACATAAGAGCGAAATTGAGGATATCGTAGCTTATTGGTCCCACATGGGTTTTCGTGAAGTTTTTATTTTAACCTCCTTGGTTTTCGTCTCCCTGAATCGAAACAAAATGAAAGCGATGACTGTTGTGAGCCACTCGGCAAGCTGTTGAAGATAATATAAAAGAAGTAAGTTTAAGAGAACGAATGGCGCTGACGTTAGTTCGTTCTACACACCTTAAGCCACAACACCTCGGTTTCGTTTTTGAACGTTCACTGTGGTGTAATGGCAGCGATTACATTATTGGTAGGATTCTCTGTATCAGGTATGAAGTGTTTGTAGTTGTGTAAACGATATCCGGCTGTTTTTGTTGATTATAACGTGTTTGAGAGAATTAAGAATGTCTCAAACTACGCTAAAGCTTTCTAGGAGGATAAGTTTTAGGCTTCCTTCGAGGGTACACAAAGCATTTTACACTATGATTACTTATTTCGACAATGCCTTTATGCGGCTACGGACGTAAGTTTTATATACTTCCACTTAAGATGAGCCTGTATGTAAAAGAAAGCGTTCGGTGAGCTCACAGCCTTGAGAAAGTTTTCTGCGAAATGTTCTAATGTGCGACTAAGTAAAACACAACATTCATCTTTGACATGACCATTATCTGTCCAAACATACAAAAAAATAAAAGAGAAAGCTCATGTCTAATGAGCAATCATCTCAGAGGATTAGGCAGTTATGCTGAAAAAAAGCATATAGATAACAATTAAAATATTTAAAGGAAGAAGACTTGCAGCTGGTGAGTTTGAGAGGACAAACGTATATATGCACTCGCATGGCGTTTATTTAAGAGTTATTCGTTTTAACCTTAACTACTGCCATTCACTACCGTGGTACATTCAAATATTTGCACAAAAGCGCCCGAGAAACGATCGCGAAGGTGTAAATTTTTAATGCTACATTGTTGTCAAATATTGTTTGTAGTTTTTAAAAATTTTCACACGTAGCTGCAACGTGGAAAATAAACTTTGCGATGTTATTCAAGCAAGAACCAATAATGAAGAAGTGGCGAATATTGTTTTAACATACGTTATATACATCACGCCCCCGTGCTTTCTCACATTAAGTGACATCTCTTCTTCGCAAGACAGGTACGCAAGAAAACAAAAAACAAAAACGACAGTTAACAAGAAACGGCCCGCAGTACTTGCTTAGTGGCTATGATGTTGGGCTTCTAAGCACAAGGTCATGGGATCAAATCCCGGCCACGGCGGCCGCATTTAGATCAGGGCGAAATACGAAAACACCCATGTACTTATATTTAGGTGCACGTTGAAGAACCTCCGGTAGGCCAAATTATTCCGGAGTCCCCCACTACGGCATGCGATATAAGTTTTGGCACGTAAAACCCCATAATTAACGAGAAACGAGAGCCCCAATAACACGCATTTGTAAATACTCGGGCAGAAATAACGCAACTTTTCCCTACTTTTATTTAATGAATGATCAGGCGTGATAGCTGATTAAAAGTAGACATTGAATAAAGCTTGCTGATTGCTTGTAAACGTTAAAGATCAGGATACTCAGATGCCGAAAACGTCAGAAAATACCATGATAGACGTTCTGAACAGGACGCGTTATGCTTGGAAAATGTGTCATGTTGCACCTAATGTAAAACTTGACGATGAATAGATATTGCCATATTAACAAAAACGAAGAAAATAAACATTATGTCATTCTTTGTTGCATTTAAATTATGGTGGATTCAAACCATGATAGACTCGATTTTCTATGTCACTGCTAAAGAAAGGGTTCGCAAGATCGATAAGTTGGTTAAGGTAAAAACATCAAAGGCAGATTGGGAAAACAACAGTGATTTTCGGCACCACTGCCAGAAATAGCTTGAGCCGAAACATTTGTAGCTGCCCGAAATCAACGCCCCCCTCCCCCCGTGCGGCTAGAAAAGAAACCACCCACATGTTCTGTGCATTAGCTTATGGAAAGGAAAGGCGCGCGTACAAATGCGGAGGGCTGTTTTCGAGGGATAATATCGATAAATCGACCGGGGCGCCCCATTGTATAAGCTGCGTGCCTCCCGAAAAGATTGTTACCACGAGATACTTCGATCGATTGTGCGGTATACAAACGCAGGACTAATGGTTTCTCTTACAGCCCTTTGTTGAATAAGTTCCTCGAGTGCACATCATCGATCTCTCCATTTTATCCCGCTGAGTGAATATGTTGTATATTTGCCGACCGAAACTACATCGCCATAATTGTCCGCAATCTATATTCTCCCTCTGTTTATATGAGCCCTTTCAATGACTGGGAAGCCGTAATCGTGTTGCCTCCATTTAAAGACCTCACGTGGACGTAAGGAAGCTGTTTGCAATCACTGCGTTGACAAAGAGGGAATTATTGGCATAGAGCCGAGAGAAATGTTTGTTTCCTTTCATTTTGTTTCCCGACTGTGCATGATAACTTAAAGACGTTTTATAGACAGCAAACACTGCAAATGACCAAGGAAGTTTTGGACCGACATCAAGGGTAATATTTTGCGGACGGATTTTCGTTCCCCGCTTCTGTCATTGCGCCAAAGCAGTTATGAGGTGGGTATCGGGGCATTCATGTAATATTCCGCTACTTCCATGTAACATTATCTGCAACATCACAGCTGCTTGTAACCTCAGGGTTCCAATTGTGAGGCGATACATGAAATCTCGGAAATTAAATAGAAAAAAGTTGTCGCAGTTTCACCCGAAAGGCGAAGCATCAATTGCGAAAGCAACTTAGTAGAGAATACGGAGTAAGGATAGTAGTTTTATCAACTGTATAAACATGGACATGCAGCAGCACCAGCAACAAGCAGAACTGTTGTCGACGCCGTCGGCATTTTGCCCGCGTTCGCACAAAACGCGCGCGGTGTTGGTGACTGTTGCCGGAGCCTCTCCATGGGGGCGGCTCGGAGGTTTTCGACGAGATCAGAACGGGACAGTCGTCGAGCAGCGTCGGAAGTCTTTACCACCTTCTCGCCTCACAACGTTTTTATATAAATAGGCATTTTGTGCCGCAGCTAAATGTCGCCTCCCTTCCGTAGAACGCCGCACGCATTTTGAGCGAACGCGGGCACAACGCCGACGGCGTCGACAACAGTTCTGCGTGTTGCCGGTGCTGCTGCATGTCCAAGGGGAACGCTGCGAGCGCTCGGAGTGGATGGTCACACTCCACGTCGGCTCCTGCGATTTTCCGCGTTTTCGCCGCCCCAACTTCACCTACTTGTATGAGTCTTGCACGAGTGGGTGCGGGAAGGTATCAGGACCACGTAGACATCATCCTCTACGCTGGACCTTCGGAGATTCTCCCAGGAGAGTTTTAGTTTCCCCGAACAACGCCGCTCGCCGCCCTAAGCCTAACGGGCTTAGCGCGAGCAAGGCCCCAGGTAGGCCTCGCGCCACAGCAACTGCTCCCTCGACGTGCCCCGGTCGCCCACCGACATGGAATCCACGGTCGAAGGAAAACTGATCTCAGAGGAAGAATGGTCGGACGACTCGTGGAAGTCACCCGGCTACATCGCTCAAGAACGACGCCGCCGCGAGCTCAAGGCTCAAGGCAAGGAAGTTCCCAGCCTCAGTGCGACGGGAGCGAGCTCCTACGGCAACGGACGGAGCACATCGAACCCCAAGCCGCGCCCGCCACCCCAACGCAGACGCGCACCGCTACCTAGAATGCCAGCAGACGCTATCCACATCGTGGGACGCCCGCAGTCACCAATTGACCTCACCAAGGTGCCACCGTGTCAGCTACACGAAGCCCTGCTCAAGGCAGCCTCGTTGCCCGATCAACCACCAGCGACCCGGGATCGCCTACGGACGCATCCCACCAACAACACTTTCACGCTGAGCGTCGTGGACTCTCGGCGTGCCCAAGCCTACCTCTGCATCAAATCCATCAACGTGGGCACCCGCACCGTCGACCTCCACGTGTATGCTCCCCCTCCGGACGACGCAGTGCGAGGCATCATGTTTCACGCGTTCGACGATTTCTCGGACGAAGAGATACTGGCAGACCTCCAAGCCAGCAATCCCGACATGCCTATTGTGAGCGGCAGACGCATGGGCCAGACTAGGCACCTGGTGGTCACACTCACAAGTAAGGCCCTCCCGAAATGGATATTCTATCATGGCACCGACATCAGACTCTATCCGTTCTACAACCGGGTGGAGTCATGCTACAACTGCCGCAAGGTTGGCCATCGCACGGACGTCTGTCCCTTGCCACGCAAGCAGCGATGCCGCCGTTGCGGCGATGAGCACCCCCCACCCAAGGAGGGCGAAGCTTCAACATGCGCGCCACGCTGCATTGTCTGCGGCGGGGCACACAATACCAGCAGTTCAAACTGCAAATACCGCTTCGTCAAGAAGACGCCGCACACCCCACAAACGAAGCAAGCACAAGGACCTGCCCGGGTCACCCGGCACAGTGCGTCTCACAGCGGCAGCTCCAGCAGCCGGTCCCCGTCCCTCCGAGCACGGTCGTCGTCGTTCCCGCCGCTCGACTCCAATGGCCAACCTCAACGTCGAGCCAGCAGGTCCCGGTCCCGCCGCTCAAGATCTCGGTCAACCCAACGAGCCCCCCCTCGGCAAGCCGGCTCCAGTCGTCTAGCCAAGGCCACGGAGAGCCACCCAAGATGGTGGCCTGGCAACATGGACCCCCGGCGTCGCTGGCATCCAACTCACAGGTGAGGGAGATGGCCAAGGAGAATTCCGCCTTGAGAACCCATATTTCGACCCAGCAAGCCCAAATCTCCGCTCAGCAGTCCCAGATAGCTAAATTAACTACATATATCCAATCCCTTGAAGCTAAGATAGACAGGGTCCTCGCCTCTCACACATCCACACCGACATCAACACCTGCATCGCATACACGGGTATCCTCATCCGCCTCCACTAGCACGGCACCACAGCCCCAAAGCTCAAACAAGCGCAAGGTAGCCACATCCACTGCCTCGCTCCATACCGAAGCGGACAATGCCACTGCCGTAACGGCCATCTCCGCCCTAGAAACTAAGCTCGAGGCACGCTTTAACGTGATCAGTGAACTTATATCCACACACCTGCAGGAATTTCACGCGTTCCGCATGGACACGATAAACACATACACTACACTCAAGAGCTCTGTGGAAGCTACACAAGCCAAACACAGCACACAGCTCGCCGCATTACAAGAAACGACAGACACCAGCCAAAACTACATATTAGAGGAAATCCGTAAGAAGCCAGCCACACACCAACGCCAGCCCACCAGGCAGGGCCTCACACCGCCACAAACGTAACATGGCCCCACGAACAACCCTGACAGTATGGCAGTGGAACTGCAGGAGCTACCGCACTAAGCGGGGGCACTTGCAGCTTCACATCCAACACAACACGCAAGACACACTAGACATCATAGCACTACAAGAGACGAACACTCCCGTAAAACTACCAGGTTACACTCCATACAATCAGCTAGGACCGGCCAACGGGCCTCACCCCAACACGGCCATCCTTGTACACCGCAACCTTACAGCCACACAACACGAAATTGAAGGCACAGACATTCAATACACACTCCTTGAAATACTGCCGAGGAGAAGGGGAGACAGCCCGCTCTTCGTCCTCAGCATTTACAACTCACCACGAGACAAGGGCACTGACATCCCACTAGTCCTCCGCAAAGCGTCTCTGCTGGCCAAAGGAGCGCAATTACTGATTTTGGGCGACTTCAACGCCAAACATCTAGAGTGGGGTTACCCAAAACCCGACCGCAAGGGCACCCGATTATGGGAGACCGCTCAAGATCTAGGGCTTACTTTACTCAACGACCCACAACAACCAACACGGGTTGGTAACAGTGTGTGCAGAGACACCACGCCAGACCTATCCCTTTGCAAGAATATACCGGGCGCCCGGTGGCAGAATACAGGCCACACGGTCGGCAGCGATCATTACATTTTGTCACTGTCTTTTGAAACGGCCGCCAGCAGGGCGAAGACGGCCAAGGCCCGCATTACGAAGTGGGATAAATTCCGTCAGCTACGCGAAGAAACAGCACCCGACTCCATATTGGGTCTCAACGAATGGATCAGGTCACTGAGCCACGACGTGACTTCGACGACGTACGATGTGGTAGCGCCTCAAGAGCAGCCATCGACAGATTCCCGCCTCTTGCACATGTGGGAAGCACGTGAAAGCCTCACGCATAGGTGGCAGCGCCAACGTCACAACAACAAGCTGCGACGGCGCATAGCGAAGCTCGAACGGGAGATCGAAGCTCACACCTCTACACTGGAGCGTCAGCAGTGGGGCCAGATCTGCAACAGCCTCAACGGCCAGCTGGGCTGCAAGAAAACATGGCACCTGCTGCGACACCTGCTGGATCCCGGCAACACCAAGTCGGCGGCACGTAATCAACTGACGAAAATTATACACCAATACCCAGGCACCGACGCGGAGTTGCTTGCGGATCTCGCCAGCCGGTACATTAACACCTCGAGCCAGAGCGATACGCACTTGCCACACTACGTCGGAGCTCCCAACGAACAGCTGGACGCTGACATTTCGGAGGCAGAGGTCTGCGCTGCGCTACACAAGCTACGCACGACGTCAGCGCCGGGCCCCGACGGGGTTACGAACAAGGCGCTGCGTAACCTCGACCCGAAGTCCATGAGAGCAATAACCGAATACATGAACGAGTGCTGGCATACCGGCCGTTTACCTCCTGAGTGGAAACACGCACGGGTGGCGTTCATACCAAAACCGGGCAAGAAACTGAAACTAGAGAATCTTCGCCACATTTCACTTACCTCCTGCCTAGGCAAGCTCATGGAGCATGTAATATTCTGCCGCTTACAGAACTTTGCAGAGGAACAGGATCTTCTACCACCCACGATGCTCGGTTTTCGGGCACACTTGTCTACACAGGACGTCCTCCTTCAATTACACCATGACCTCTTGCATCCAGACAGTGGTTCTAGCACGAAAGCTTTACTGAGTCTGGACGTCCATAAGGCTTTTGACAATGTGCTCCACGCGGCAGTGCTCGAGAGCTTAGCCGACTTGCAACCCGGAGAACGAACCTACAACTGTATCAGGTCGTTCCTCACAGGCAGGACGGTCGAGCTCTCGGTGGGGGACCTGCGCTCCGCTCCCATCCGGCTCGGGAACAGAGGCACGCCGCAAGGCGCAGTCCTGTCGCCATTCTTATTCAACCTCGCAATGCGCACCCTCCCTCCGAAACTGAGTGAAGTCCCGGGACTCAGACACACGCTATACTCCGACGACATCACGCTCTGGACGTGTGAAGGGTCGGACGGCGCAGTTGAAGAAACGCTCCAACATGCCACCGACATCGTCGTGCAACACCTGAAGGCAGCGGGATTAGAGTGCTCCTAGCACAAGTCGGAGCTCCTCCTTATCCGACCACCCGACCGAAGCAAGCACAAGTCACCCCCACCTCACATCACGATACGCGTAAACCAGCAGCCAGTCACCCACGTCGAGGACATACGAGTACTGGGCATGATACTGCAGCAGAACCGGCGGAACGGCATCACTATTGACCGGCTCCAGATGACGGTGAACCAGACCATGAGACTGCTGCACAGAGTGAGCGCGCGTAAGCAGGGCATGAAAGAGAAGGACCTGCTCCAACTCGTCCAAGCCTTTGTCGTCAGCCGTCTCACCTATGCACTACCATACCTACACTTACAGAAGACAGAACGAGCTCGCCTCGACTGCATTATACGACACGCATACAAGGTAGCCCTCGGCTTACCAAGACACGCCTCCACCGAAAAACTTCTTCAACTGGGAGTTCACAACACCATCGAAGAACTCATTGAAGCACATCGCACATCACAGGTTCACCGTCTTCAAGGTAGCAAGACCGGCCGCTGGATCCTCGCTCGAATGGGCCTCAGAGCGTCCCCGATGGGCAGCGACCCCGCCACCATCCCACCACACATCATGCGCATGTTCATCATCAAACCCCTGCCCAAAAACACACTCGCCGGCCACCACGACGGCAGAAGAAGAGCGAGGGCCCAGGCACTACACAAGACGTACGGGACCAACTCCGCTGTGGCGTACGTCGACGCAGCCCAGTACTTTGATCGACCCCACACCTACGCCGTTTGCGCCGTTCCAGGCCCAGGACTCAAGGCACAGACAACTTCAAGCTCGCTAAGCGCTGCCACACCCACCGAAGCAGAAGAAGCCGCCATTGCGTTAGCTGTGGCCTCAACTGACGCCTGTATAGTTATGAGCGACTCCAAAACCGCCATAACAAACTTTGCGCGAGGAATAGTGGCACACACTACACTAAAGCTCCTACAGTCACTACAAAACAGTGGAGAACCACGCTCAGTAGAGTTGATATGGGTCGCGGCTCACGCGGGGAATCCAGGGAACGAAGCGGCCCACCAACATGCTCGAGGATTCGTCAGCCGAGCGGTGGGCCTCCCGTACCCGGAGACCTTAAACGAAGTCCTGCTCTCATATCACGACATAACCCAGTACTACCGTCTTATGCGACACACTAGGCCCGCACCACACAGTAAACTAAACAAGCGTCAGGAGGTCACCTGGCGCAGGTTACAGACATACTCATATCCGAACCCCTACGTATACTCTTACATTTACCCAGATAGATTAAGTCCGTACTGTCACCTGTGCGGCGAGCTAGCTACGCTCAGTCACATCCTCTGGGACTGCGAAGAGGATCCCCCTCCACCAGCTCTCCTGGCCTCTCCCTCACCTTCATCGTGGGAGGAAGTGCTGCTTAGCTCCAGTCCGGACGTACAACTCCGAGCCGTGGAGCGAGCCGAAGAGGTCGCCGTCACGCATCGCCTGGCGGCCATCTGGCCTTCCTGAGGAGCCCATGAACTAGCTCCCCACTCTGACGAATAAAGTTGTCTCTCTCTCTCTCCCTTCCCCCCCCCCCCCACGTCCTTTCACGTGTCTGAAGAAGTCGCGTTTGCTCTACATATATGTTGATTGTAAAGGAGGAAAGAGACGCTTAATTCTGCAACCCTTAAGGGTGCGTTCACTCCCCGTGAAAGCGCGCGTCCATCGAGCCCTTTCACTCGCACATACAGCGTTCGGCGCGCGGCGACAATTTCATCGCCTTTGACGTCATACGGAACATCACGGCGACGACGACGGTGACGCCGACGGCAGAAATCTGCTTTGGAGTGTCCATATAATTGCTATCGCAATAAAATGTGAATTACGGAAAGCAACAGTAAGGTTATAGCGTTGTCCTCGATGTCCACACACGGTGTTCTAATACTACGCGGAGGTAACATGGCGCGACGCACCACGTGAGACAGCTGCGGCTGCGCAGATAGAACAGCGCTCAGGTAGAGTACCAGGCGTATCACAACGCTGGCGCGATGAGGAACGCCGACGGAACGCCGACAGCAGCGTTACAGGAGTCGCACTTCGGTGGTGCGTGAGACGAGACTGACTCAAAACCGTCGGTGGTCCTCAGCACAAGCTTACAGAGTTAAATCAATTTAGCTTGATGTTAACTATGTGTTCCGCCCAGAACAATGTGTGCGCAACGGTGTGGGTATGCACTCAGCTCCTCAGCAGGAACGGTAATGTGTGTTTGCGAAAACAACAGAGGAGGCGCTGGCGCAACACTCATGCCCGCAGAGGGAAGCCGCAAGGATATTCCCTTGCTCCGGCCGAACCGATCGAGCAGAACGTGACTGTACCTCCACTTGTTTTCGTAGTTCTTTTTTTCTGCAGCCAAACTCACTGCGCGTCTCGGGAGGCCTTTTAAACCTCCACGTGCCGGTCGCGCATGCGCAGCCGATACCAAGACCGCAGGACGGCGCCGGCATTGGCACAACAGCGCGAATATGCATCGAGTTTCTGCATAATTGCAATCACGATAGTAAAACTTAGGATGGCAGAATGTGATAACAGAGCACAGTGGCGTTGCAATGAAGAGAAAGCTGGAGAATTGTGTATGTAAAGATTCGTTCGGTTGTACGACTTGGGTGCGAAGTCATGTGAACAGGTACACACTGTAGTGGCGCTGCTTAGCGCAGTCATTAGCTTGGGGCGGTCGAACCTGCATCTTTTAAAGCGATTAACATTTGTACCTTACTTCATGCATTTTCTATCTATCTATCTATCTATCTATCTATCTATCTATCTATCTATCTATCTATCTATCTATCTATCTATCTATCTATCTATCTATCTATCTATCTATCTATCTATCTATCTATCTATCTATCTATCTATCTATCTATCTATCTATCTATCTATCTATCTATCTATCTATCTATCTATCTATCTATCTATCTATCTATCTATCTATCTATCTATCTATCTATCTATCTATCTATCTATCTATCTATCTATCTATCTATCTATCTATCTATCTATCTATCTATCTATCTATCTATCTTACGGCGCTCTTCAATGTAAAACAATAATTTTTCTTCGGTGATGGGCGGATTCAAACCCGCTTCACACGAGGTCCTCAAGCAGAGCAGTTCTAAGCTGTAGGGCTGCGCTACCAATGCCCGCAGGCAACGAAGGTATAACTATCAGCGTTATAGCCCGCACTTACTCGCCACCGATGCTATCTCAGAGGCCATGCAAGAGGAGGGGGAGGTATGGGGCAGCGTGTCCCGAGAGAAGTGAAGCGGAGGAGCCCACCTGCTGTACGCAGCTCATACACGATGCCCTTCGGCGGTGGCAATACTGTGTGTTGCTACTTTGCGTGAATGCTAATTGAGTTAACGTCGACATCTGTCGTGAGTCCCATCTTGGCTAACGGCAGTTTGTCGCTTTCAAATGAACGGCGGCAGTAACCATGTAATATTTTGCATCGTTGGCTCATTGCTTTGCTCATTATAGAAAGAGAAATATTCGGAGTACTGGTTTTCTACAACTAAATGGAACACGTTGGACGAAGACGGAACAACATGCACAAGACAGACAACAATGGAACGCCGTCTTCTTGTTTGGTTTGCGTTCAGTACGTTCTGTTAGGATGATTACGAACTCGTTCATCAGCATATTCATTCTTCTACAACCCTCTTCATTGATTTTGTCGGTTGCGCATCCCTCACACAGGCTGCGTCATCATCAATGATTGCTCATACCACCCTAATCAAGCAAAAATGCAATGACTCATCCCCATCGCAATGCAGAGGCTACAAGCACTCAGCAAAGTGAAGCAAAGAAGCCGTACATTCATTGGAATCACGCATACAACGTACAGGACAGCGTACGTTTCATTAAGGAACAAGCTCAAAACAAGCATCTATCCTCATCAGCAATGGCTCGTACCCCCGTAAGGCAGAGGCTACAAGCGCTCAGCAAAGTAAAGTGAACAGTGCATACATTCATTGAAATTACCCAAACAACACGCAGAACAGCATACGTTTAAATAAATAAAAAAATAAAAAACTCGAAACACGCATCCGAACAATCAATAAAGCATTGTATACCCCCGTAAGCAGTTGCAGTGGTGGCATTGCAAGAGCTTCGCTGGACATCCGCTTCCGCAGGGCCGCGATTACGAGTCAATTTCTTACCATACTCGCCGCTTATTGTAGGTTACGGGTCAATGATTCCTCGCCAGATTGCTCCGGCAAACTTCACTCACATTTTTTGGTCGGCAGAATGCAAAAAATTTCCATGCTGCGCTCGTTTGTTTAGTTCACTGCCAGTACCACCACTCCTCCTGCTTACCAGACAGTTATCTGCGTTGAGCCAGATACGTATGGCAATGTCAAACATCGTGCGCCAGCTGGGGTGTGCGCCGAGGGCAGGAAACACTAGAAAAATGGTTCGTGTGCTTGTGCGTACATAAAATAACTCGTCCCCAATTACATTTCGTGATGATCGAGCTTGGCAGAACTTATGCAAGATTTAGTTTGCCGCTGTCTTTTTTTAAAATTCGAGACAGTGCTTATTGCACAAGAAATCGAAATCGTTTGTAAACCTTTATAGTTCATAAGGTTTCTATCTAGGCATAGTGACTCTATCGGTTTCTTGCTGCGTTCTTAAGCGAGCTTCTTCTTCATCCTTCTCTTCTTCTCTTCTGCCTTCTGGCCACTGACAAGGTTGATCGCTACAAAGTTTACTCATACCATAGGGGTCATACAGGAGACGTGAAGCAACGTTCGTTAGAGATAACAAGGCGCTGCACCCGTTCCGTCCACGCTTTAAAGCAGGGAACGACAGGTAACGTACAATACTTGAGAGTGTTGTACGAGCTGAGTAAACATGGTAACCTTAAGAAAGCGTGGTTGAAGCGCTAGGGACCGAGGAAGAAGAATGATGCAGCCAATACATATCAGCACATAATTCATTCATTCATCTTTATTTCCTTAAATACCTTAAAGATCTTACATGTTCTTAAAGATTGATGGTTATAACAATGTTGCAAGTCTTTTAGTGTGTTCTGTGCGTACGTGTTTGCGTAAGTAATTAAGGAGCTGCGTTCAGAAATCTCCACAATCTCTCTTTTTTAATGCTAAACACTCTTTGCTTCGTTCTTGGCACTTTGTGTTAGGTAGACAGGTATGTTCCAGTCTCACCTCGCTTCAATATACAAAATAATGTCACCAGCTCTTCCCCTGTTGAGAAAATGCGGGTAAGCGAAGCTTGAGGCAAGACGACACTGGCGCAGGCGTTCCGCTTCGTTTGCCCTAAACTCAGAATCGGCGGCTCTTACGCTGACGTTTGGCCTAAACATCGCGCTCCCACAACTCGGGGTCCGCGGCTCATTCGCAGACGTTTCACCTGGGCTTCGGAAGCCGTCACGCTGGAATCGACGACCAGCTTCGCTTACCCCCATTTTCTTGACTAGGGGTGGCGATTTTGTCTCTTTGGGTCCCATGTGTGACAACGGGAACTTCAAGGGCGCGTTACAGCTCCCCGAGCCCCAGAGGGGTATGTGCCATTGAGCTTGGACCCTTTCTGCGCTATGACCAGGATCCGCCCACTTTTCAGCATGACGCCATTACCACCACCACCGCCGCCGGCACTTGTGAGTCTATAAAGCTTTGCTTAAAAATAATGTACCAGCAATGCTCGAATCGCGAACCTCTGCCGTGAAACACAGCAGTCCGGTGCACTAACCACAAGGCCACGATAGTGACTAAGCCACGATCGCACGCATACTTCTCTCGTTCCAAGGCGAGCCAGCTCTTTGAAACGCTCGGCGCACGCACCACGTATCACTTTCTCGGTTTCTTTCCCCGTCACAGCTCGCGATTTGGAGCGCCGTGTTTGACTGCACTATCTCGGGGACCCGCCCGCCTTTCCAGCAGTTTGCTCATAGCACTTTACGATACGTAGAAACTCTGCGACGTTCTGCCAACTTCATTATCGCCCAAGTTGTTCCAGTTTCAACATTTCTTCGCTGGAGTACAAGTGTCATTGTGTCATTTTAACATACACCACATGACACAGCCATATGTACGTATGAATGTATAAAACGTAGTCACTCACGAAGTCACAATCCATGTTTCTCTCACTTGCGCTCGTCCATTACCCATGTAGAACCCGACAATCGTCACGTCGTGAGCTCGCGTTGAACGGCCGGCGTAGATATCGTGCCTTCATACAATACGCTCGTCTTTGACATCACCGTCGTGGTGCTGTCATCACTTAGACGTACGCTCGCAAACCACGCACACACAGCTACTTAATTTACGCAAACACGTCGATTCACCTGGTAGCGGTTCACGGAACCCCAAGGAATGCTGGGTAGCCAGGTACTTGCAAAATGTTTCGCGTAACAACGTCATCATCATCATTTATTGTCCCTTAAAGACCCCTTTCAGGGTATTACAGAAGGGGGGGGGGGGGGGCAAACATCGATTCGCACAGTGCGTGTAATCTGCATAATTTCTTTCATTCGCTTGGGCTGCCACTCTGCATAACCTCTAAATGAAATTAAATAGAAGCATGTAGGCTCACTTTATGCAGATCCTGCTAAAGCGACTTGCAAAATGGGTTGTTCATGAGCCACGGTTCATAGCCTTCAGGTTGGCCACTTCTCAAGGTCGCAGGGAGAACCAGGGAACAAATTTGGTAATGTTAAGAGAAAGCTACGCTGCTGTTGTTTCACGTTTGTTTCATCTTCTGACACATTGGAGACGTCCTCTACAGCTGCGAGGTTACAAATCTTGGTAGACTCAGTCGCCGGTAGTTCCGCCCAAATCATCTAAAAGCGCGTTTTGTAAAGCGTGCTTTTCTGCAATATGATGCTTAGTGCAGAGAAGCTCGTTTTACCTGCCACGAGAGCAATGTCAATTTTACAGCATGATTGTTAACAGTTACTTCCCCCAGATTTCGTGCTATCTGTTGTAGGTATTACGAATTTCATCATCATCACGTACCCCTCCTTGTCAGTAAAGGTCAAGAAGAAAGGAGCATACATATTTGTCACCCTCGGAGTTCATAGTTGATCACGAGTCCGCGACATGTCAGACGACTTCCCGGCGTCAAACCCTCGTTGTACCAACGGTTGTGACATCGTTTCGTCGTCATTGTCGTTGTTTTAAGGGCGCCTATCACTGTTTTGGGTTACTTATAAGGCATTTCAAATGTGATCTGTACGGACTGCTGCTGAGGCAGCCCCGCTGCGCTGATGGGTAATAGAAGATGAAAAATGCCTAGCCTTGGCTGTTGTAAGTTTGGCGCAGCTTAAGGCTCCAACTTCCTCACAGACCGCCTTACAACTAACAATATTATTCAGGGACTAGTGCTATGCACACTGTCGGTTGGTATCCGAGGTTTACAATTATTGCAGAAATAATAAAAAATACGTTTTCATCTTCCCATGATCAATGAGGTATTAAAAAAAAGATGAAGCGGAGAAGAAAGGTCTACGATGAATCTCGTAGTGGATGCTTCTAGGTCCAGTTTGACCACCTGTGTTGATTTAACGTAACGTGACGTGCGTCTAAAACTCAGTAGAAGAGAGTTTTTGAAATATGTTCGGGAGGAAAGCCGTGATATTTGGTCGAGCAGCACAGTGTTTAGCAACTCAGACACTGCAGTGAGTGGTATGAAAGCACGCATAACGATATAATACAAGAGTGTATTATTTAAGATATTTATTCAAACATGCGTTGTCATTTGTTACATACCTTTGATAGCATTCTTGGGATACGAAGTCGGCTAATAGCTCTCGAGCCTCAGATCACAATAAACTCACTGTTTGTGGAATGCCGCAACAGCCACAAAAGACGCGCGTTCCTGCTCAGGCAAACATGAACAGCCATTGCGACCGCTTTTGAACAGATGCCCAAACACCAGGTGGCGAAGCTAAACTTATATCCGAACGAGACGCAATGCAAGTTCCCAAGGAAAAAAACATAAAAAAAAGCAAAGACGCATTGCTTCAAGTGAGCGCAACTGTACGTACGCACCACTTCTGTGACAGTGCCTGCATGGGCAGTGACGCTCAGTAACATGCGTGAGCCGTTTACATAAGGGACGCTGTGTTCTCTTTCTTTGTCACGCATCATTTTTCATTAGTAATGACACTCAATTTAGCGAAGGCATACCATCGCCAGACAGAAGCCGCACTTAAAATTTAGGCATATAACAGGTATAAAAGAAAAAAAAAAACTTCTATGTATATAGGTGCCACGGAAATAAGACACTGTGGGCGGGAAAACAGCCGCTCATAACTCGCTTTTCTTCGCGCCGCTGGACAGTCAGTATTGCGCGGCAGCAGGGGAAACCCATAATCTCTCTCTCCACCATCGTTTGTCTGCTTCAACCGTATAGTGAAGTCCCGCGGAAGCTGCTGGTAGCGCAGACGCCGGAGACAACGTGAAATGTGGACGCCTCGGCTTCTCTACCTCCCCCTATAGTCCCAACCGCGCCGACTTCCACTGAGTTCTCACTCGAATCCGTCGCTGTACACATTTCATACACCATCTGCGGTGGGTATTTATAGTACCGCGTGCGCAGAGGAAGAAGGTACGCTTTGGGTCAATTCTTCCCTCTAGACTGCTGGCGCCGTTGGGGAAGTCATAAATCAGGAACACGCTTTGCGGCGCACGTGGCAAGCATTTTCTGCACAATTCAGCTCAGCCTTTCGTTCGGCGCCTCAAGTTCGCCTATAGAGCTTCCTCGAAACTTGTATAGCCTTCCGCAGTTTTAGCGCCCTTCTCGTCAGGTACACACCTTTCCAACTTCATTCGTGGAAGTTACTTAACTATACTCGCACATTCCGTATTCTATCCGCTGAATTTTTCGATTACTGCCCCCGCCATGGCTACACGCCGCGGTCCAGTGGCTATGGCGTTCAGCTCCTGAGCTCGGGGTTGCAGGTTCCATTCCGGCCGCGGCTGCATTTCGATGACGGCAAAATGCAAAATGCAAAAAAAAAAAGCCTGTGTACTTAGATTTAGGTGATCGCTTAAGAAACCCAGATGGTCAAAGTTAATAAGGAGTTTCCCGCAACGGCGTGTGTCATAATCATATCGGGGTTTTGGCACGTAAAATCACAGATTTTTTAATATAATAATAGTCGTAAATATGGCCACTTAGGCTCCTCGCGAACACTTGCCAGAGTGCGCGATATGTATTGCTGGCCCGGGCTATCGGCAAGCGTCATGCAGTATGTCAAAGGCTGCCGTGAATTTCAGCGGCGAAAGTCACCTACCATGGAGCCTGCCGGATTTTTGCAACCCATCTAACCACCTCATAAGCCATTCGACCAAGTGGGCTTGGACATTCTTGGGCCTTTTCCTCTGTCAACCGACGGCAACAAGTGGGTGATTGTCGTTACTGACTTTTTAATCCGCTATGCCGAGACACAGGCGCTCCCACGAGCCACGGCTTCTGAGGTAGCGCAGTGCTTCATGTGTCCTATTGTATTGCACCATGGTGCCCCGTCCACTGTAATCACAGACAGAGGGACGGCTTTTACAGCATAGCTCATGGACGAAATTTTTTAGTTGAGCAACACCAGACATCGGAAGCGATGGATCCTATCCATTTCATCAACCAGGTAATGGAGAAATCTGAGGAGTACGATCAACCTCTCTATATGGATTTCATAAATTATCAAAAAAGCACTTTATTCAGTAGAGATACCAGCAGTCATAGAGGCATTACGCAACCAAAGAGTACAGGATGCATACGTGAATATATTGGCAAATATCTACAAGGATTGCACAGCAACCTTGGTTCTCCACAAGAAAAGTAGAAAGTTACCTATCAAGAAAGGGGTCAGGCAAGCAGACACAATCTCTCCAATGCTATTCACTGCATGCTCAGAAGAAGTATTCAAGCTGTTAGACTGGGAAGGCTTAGGAGTGAGAATCAACGGCGAATATCTCAGAAACCTTAGGTTCGCAGATGACATTGTCCTATTCAGCAACAATGGGGACAAATTACAGCAAATGATTGAGGACCTTAACCGAGAAAGTTTAAGAGTGAGGTTGACGATTAATATGTAGAAGACAAACATAATGTTCAATAGCCTGGCAAGGAAACAGGAATTCAAGATCGCCAGTCAGCCTCTGGAGTCTGTAAAGGAGTACGTTTATCTAGGTCAATTACTCACTGGGGCCCTAGTCATGAGAAAGAAATTTATCGAAGAATAAAATTGGGCTGGAGTGCATACGGCAGGCATTACCAAATCCTGACTGGGACATTACCACTGTCATTGAAAAGAAAAGTGTGCAATCATTGCATTCTACCGGTGATAACATATGGGTCAGAAACTTGGAGGTTAACAAAGAAGCTCAAGAACAAGTAAAGGACCGCACAAATAGCGATGGAACGAAAAAATGTTAGGCCTAATGTTAATAGGAAGAGAGCGGTGTGGATCAGAGAACAAACGGGGATATCCAAAATTCTAGTCGACATTAGGCGGAAAAAGTGGATCTGGGCAGGCCATGTAATGCGTAGGATGTATAACCGGCGCACCATTAGGGTTACAGAATGGATACCAAGAGAAGGGAAGCGCAGTCGAGGACGGCAGAAAACTAGATGGAGTGAAGAAGTTAGCAAATTCGCAGGCGCAAGTTGGAATCAGCTTGCGCAAGACAGGGGTAATTGGAGGCCGCTGGGAGAGGCCTTCGTCCTGCAGTGGACATAAATATGGGCTGATGATGATGATGATGATGATGATGATGATACATCGGAAGACGACTGCTTACCATCCGCAGTCCAACGAACTCACGGGGTGATTGAACAGGACCGTCACAGACATGATGTCTATGTATATCGACGTGCAGCACAAAACATGGGATCGCATCCTGCTTTACGTGACCTTCGCGTATAATACCGCCGTACAAGAAACGACGCGGTTCACACCATTTCGCCTCCTTTACGGCCGAGATGTTCAGACGATGTTGGACGCTGTGCTTCCGTATAAAGATGCCCGATCACCTCACTACTCACGCCGAAGAATTTGCTCAGCGTGCCGAGGAAGTTCGCCAGCTGGCGCGGCTACACATCGGTCAGCAGCAACACGCACATGCATGGCGTTATAACATCCGCCACAGGCAAGTGTGCTACAGTCCCGGAGACCAAGTGTGGGTGTGGACCCCTGTTCGCCACCGTGGCCTTTGTGAAAAGTTGCTGAGCCGGGATTTTGGACCATACAAAGTGCTGCGCCGCATTAGTGACGTCAACTACGAGGTCATTCCGGACAGTGCGGCAAAAACACGGCGTCGACAGCAACCTCGCCCTGACATAGTTCACGTCGTCCGCATAAAACCCTACGTCGCGCATTCGTGAATTTTTTTTTTTCATTTATTCATTTTGATATTTATGGTCCTATTTGTAGCTAGTGCTGTTACCTCTCTGCTCCTTGACTGTGTAGCGTTGCCTGTGCAGCGGTCACTCTGTAGCGGTGACTGTGTATATCGGTGACTGTGCTCTATGCGCGACCGTCCGCCTTGACCATATCTTTTTATTATTCTTATTATTTTTTGCGTTAACACATTTCTTGAGCATCGAGCCGATGCTCTTTCCGGGGAAGGGGGGAAAATGCCACCCGCAGTAGTGGGCACAATGCAAAGAGACAGGCAAGGACAAGGAGAAAGAGGTGCGCGTGATACACTCCGGCGCCGCTCGATAGCCAGGTCCTACCGCCGTGTTCTTCGGGAGCCAGCTGCCCACAATAAACGTTGCCAGTTCCCTTTTAAGGCGCGTGCCATTATTCTTAGTATAGATTTCGACCTTAAATAGCTTATCTGCCCTATCAAAATACACCGAAATTCACGGTAACTGTTATGCCCCAGGAGCTCTATTTTTGGCATCGTATTCTGAATTGGTGCAAACAAATAAGGCACCGGGCACGCGGGAAAACAAACAAGCAAACGACACTCACAGCGCGGACAGCTGTCGTATTGTAGCGGCTCGCTGTTACAAGGACGACTCATCCGGTTTTAGCGACGCGTCAACGAGGCTAGGCTGGAGAGGGGGGGGTTGTGTTTCACCCGTATAGCAGCGCTCCACCACCTCTACCTGGATGGCGGGAAGTTGCCAAGATAGACAAGCCACAACCTCGCATAACACGAACCGACAAAGAGCGAACAGTGTGCCCGGCTCGCGTGGTAGTTAATTACGTTTACGAAGGCGCACAAAACGGCGGACACGGTGTGCCATCACGCTAATGCTGGCGCTCGTTTGTGTTTACGCTCGCGCCGAGGACAGCCACTGTATTCTTTGTGGCCTTGCGTGGAGCTGTTCAGAAGTTGTGAGCGGGTATAGAGGGACAGGGTGCGCGGGCGTTGGGGCTCTGTGTGATTAGAAAGGACGAACTATATACCGTAATAACCTGCGTATGATACGAGCGGGGTCTTTCTTTCTTTTCCAGATTTTAATGCCTCAAATTTACGCGTCGTAATATATATGCGGAAGCAATATGAGCCCAGCTATGGAGTTATGTTTCTGTATTGGTACTAACATAATTACGTTTTGCTAACGAGAGGAGACACTATCGCTATCGCGCCATTTTCTCTGACAAGGATCTGCCTTCCTACAGCGCAACCTATGACGTCGACTGAGGTGCTAATCACCATCAAATAAAATACCTTTTGTCAAGTGCTTTCAGCGCTAGTGTAGTGACCTATCTTGTCCTATGTCTTTCGCTCACGTTTTAGTTCGCTTTCTTTTTAACAGAGGAGCTGTTTAGGGCGACCTACAGTCCGTGTGTCCCGAACAAAACTTCGCTGAGCGATGACGTCTCTTGCGTTGCCTAAAACGTCCTCGCGGAGAGGCGTGTGCTTCGCCTCCTCTTAGTGCCGTGCACATGTTGCCTTGACATGGGACGTTAAGGAGAGGGAAGGAGAGCATGCGCGCGGTGCGCGCTATGCTCGAGAGAGAGAAAGAGAAAATGAGAGAGAGAGAGAGAGAGACAGACAGAAATTGTAGCAGCACCAACGAGGCAACGCGCAGAGCTGCTGCCAACGCCGTTCGCGTTTCCCCGCGTTCGCGCCGATACGCGCGCGGTGTCCGTGACTGCAGCAGGCACCTCTGGTGGCGGCTTGGCACGTTTCGGCCAGCCGCGCCCCGGTAAGTGTGGAGGCGCAGCTTGACCATGACGTCACCGGGAGATTGCGCTCGGAGCCGCCGTTGAACTCTCGTTGACTCTGTGGCGAGTACATGTAGCCTTAACATGGGACGATCAAAGATAATCCGGACACCCGAAGGTGCTCAACTTGAAACGCGTCGCGCGGCCAAGCAAGAATCTGCGCGTCGGCGGCGAGCCGATTCGGAATACCATGCCTAGCAGCACTTATCATTTCCTAGCAAAACTTAGCCAAGCCTAGTAAAACCTGGAAGAAGCTAGATCGATCGCCAGCTCCACTGTTTACGCTAGGCTTGCCCCACTAGTGCATGCTGCCCACATTAAAATTTTTTTCTTCATTCGGTATATACGCTAATTAAAGCTTTTCCAATCTTTGCTGTCCCCAAACGCCGTCGTCGTCGTCGTCGTCATCATCATCATCATCATCAACAGCAATTTCATCATCATCATCATCATCTTTTTATCCCCACTGCTCAGGACGGAGGCCTCCAAAGGCTTTCAAAAATCACCTTTTGTTATATTCGGGTCTACATTATAGGTAGATTGTTACGGTACTTTGTGCGCGAGTGCTCGTTCGCGCGCGTGGTTTATAGGCGCACGTTCTGGTAACAACGTGGTTGTAGCGAGTGAGAAACGCGAACGATCCGTCCACTGTCTGACACACCGTAGGCTATGACAGGAGAGGACATTGTACCATAGCCGTGCGGACGACAGGGCATGCATAAAGAATGTAGACAACGCGGAGCCTCCGTGGCCAGCTTTGCAATTGGTCCTGCCGGTTGCTCCGTTTGCGTACACACTCTAACCACAAACGCTTTTGAAAAGGGTGCTCATCTCCACATTCTCGAAGCCAACGAGCCTTGTTGGGATCTGAATAAGAAAAAAATGTTCGCCTAAACAGTGCAAATATAAGGCCCAATGTAATCCGAGGCCTAAAGTAAACGCTAATTGGAGTCAAATTGCAGGATCCGAGGTTACGGAACTGTAATACCAGGTGTCGTGTTGCAGCGTGAATGACACGCTGCTTTGTGGCGGGGGTTGTGTGCGCGTTGCTTCTATAAAAGTTAATAACATCGGTACCCCCACTAAACTTAACTAGGTAGGATATATGTTTATTGCGATAGAGTTGGCTTCCTTAGCCTCTTTCGGAGAATGGGTTGAGGGGAAGTAAAACTGATCAAAATGACGCTTGCGGCTTTGTTCATTCTTATGGAGGGTAAAGAAGGCTACTTACCAATAGAAACTTCAAAATATGTGAACCTGAATGGACAGTACATTCGACTGGTCGCTTTCTTGCCCAATAACTCACCATAGTGGTGCGCTTCACATTCGGTTTGTCGAAATAGGGCACTGGGAACTCATTCGCCTGGTTCATTCAAAGCACCGCGCTCCACCTCACAGCATTTGGAGGCGCTCTCACCTTCGAGCAGTGAGCGTGGCCGACATCCGACACAATCCCGACCGCGTGACTCATCCAACGTTCGGCTGGAGCAGGAATTTCTGTGGCGCCAATCTCGCGACTGCCTCCGCATCGCAGCAAACCAAGTTGGAACGTGGTAGGGAACAAGTCGAATGTACCATTAGAAAACACACCTTGTTTATAGGGTGCAAGGTGTCAATCTCGTACGTTCCTAGTATCCAAACTGTGTACAGGCTAACAAACAAGAGCGCTTCAGAAAACGAATTTTCCAAAAGCTTAGCCGCCTTAAAAAAGAGAAGCAAGAAACCACCGCCCACGTACTTTGTACAGATGGTTAACTAGCGAACCTGAAACGTGCGGCCCTGGTGTTTATGACGGGGTTAATCCCGACGGTTCATTAAAGTCTTTCTCATTTATTGGTTGCGTCTTTGTGTTTCTTAATGAGGTTACACACACGTTCGGCTGCGACGTCACCCGCAGTCAGCCGTTATCACACTGCCACTTGCGATTCTTCCAAATTAAATCGCTTCAACATTCTGTCCGTCACGTAAGATGATGAATGGCTCACACTCCATTAAGCAATGGCTCATACCCTCCGTAAACGCGGCCTCCCCATTACGACGACAGAAGTGAAATTATACTCTGGAATGATGAACGGCAACGCAGCCAGCTGTGGAAGAAGACGACGACGCTCGAGCCATTGCTGATGATGATAGTTTATTCGCACATCGGATGGACGTATTTTGGTTTTGGTTTCGCCTAGCCATATACAGCTTCGCTCTGAAAAACCGGCTATGATTTTCGTTTGTTCACACTTGATCTCGTGTGTCTGTACGTGCATGTGTTTTATGCTTGCGTGCTAGCATGAATTTGTAATGCCCTTATGCTGTGCGCGGGACGTGTGCTTGCGCGTGCGGATGCGTATGCGTGTTCATGTGTGCGTGTTCATGTGGCCGCGTGCCTGCATCTTTGTGTGCGGGCGTTCACGTGGCTTGTTCGTCTACGTGTGGTGGACAAAAGCTCGATCAACAAGAAAACTTGACGTCTACATATATGTAAAAAATAGACGAAATGGCAACCAGCGCAACGGAGAAGTACTGCTGAACCACACCTGTATACTTAGAAGCGAAATGCGAGAAATAAAGTTCTCGCAACACGAGAGGCAATAGGCACTCTTGGTAAAGTTTCGGAAAACGTGACAAATGGAGTCTCCGTGCCGTCTAGAAGTGACGCCCACGGAGTGATGAATGCTCTAGCTGAGGATGCTGCGAGCGATCCACTACAATTTCTTCAGACAGACACGAATCCGCCGAGATTTCAATCAGACCCCTCTATACGAATGCCATTGGAGTTTGACCGGCACCGCAGTACCTACGATGACGGTGAATTGCTCCGCTGCGCTGGTTCATTTCCTGTGAATAAAAAATAAAGAAAACGAAAAAAAAGAGAGAGAGACACTAATATACAAAGTCGTATTGTGTTCCTTCCCTTCTACTGAGACTACGCGTTTCCCAATGATTTCCTTCGACACGTTCTGACGACAGTAGCAATTTCTTGGCTTCTGTTCGCCGGGACTGGAGAACAAGTTGGAAGGGTTGTAACGATGTCGCAATTCTTTTGGTCCCCTTTCATTTTTTGAGTTGCACGTTCGTTTTCTCGATATATTTTTATTCTCCTACTCAACAGCCCACCGATCCTGTGGGCGACGTGGACCAGGATGACATTTGCTTATTTTCTAATACATTTGGCTTAACTGCGTTCTAGAGAGATGGTTTTGTTTTTCTTTTCATGATGAATCACAGGCTATTTGAGAAGCGCTATGGGAGGCTGTTAGTCACTTTTCTAAGGCACTTTCGGGTACAACTGTAGCAGTGAACTGAAACTTCGTGAATTATGTCCCTGGGCGTGCATTCGCAAGATATTCTTACTTAGTCTAGAATTTTTCGTAAGAGAAAAGTCCACCCAATCCTGATGCTGAGCATAAAATTAGATAAGGTGAAGAGTCAATTGCAAAGAGCACCTACGAACAGAAAGCTGTGTGAATTTGGCCCTTGTTCTTTTCGCATATCTCTGGTACCACCGTCTGCGCAATTTGGCTATTCCGTAATCTTTCTTGCAGTTAGCGGCATGCGCTAGTTACAGCTAAGAAGAGGCGCAATTTTTAAAGCACGTTTATCTCTACAACATCAGCAAGTACGAGTATTTTACTAAACGTTGGCTAGTGTTAAGAGATTTTTCATACCTTTTTATGCCATTTTGTTTCTTCACTGAAAACAATAACCACAACTGCTTCTGTGATACTACAGTCATAAAATGACGCCAAGTTACTGAAAATGAACCATCACCAATTTTTGTTTTATTCAACGGTGGTGGTGGGTTGTAGTAAGAAGCTAGCGAAACATAGGTGGTCGTGGTTCCACCATATCTTACATCCGAACACCTGGACATTTCACGCGCAGAACCCCCCCCCCCCCCCCCCCCCCCCTTCCTACCTGCGAAGAAAGAACAAGAGTGAATAAACGAGATGTTTAAAATTAAAACGAAATACGATATAAACCAAACAACGTCTAACTCACACAACCAGTGTTTTCGTTCTTTTTCGTCCCTCTCGTATAAAAGTGACATCTTACGGCCGTTTTGCGCCCTGGAACACAAGACAAACAGCCCTCACCACGCGAGTCTTTCTGCTTAGCTAGCTTAGCGATTTCCTTCACTTCTTTACAGGCATCACGGATCGGGTGGCCCTCCATAAGAGACGGTAACGACTTCGGCGCGTGTCGTCAGTATAGATGCGCAGCCCTGCATTTTCCTAGCGTTGACATCCCGCGGGCAAAAATGCACCGGCGCCCGTTACGGCGGGTCATATATCCTCGGAGAATACTCTCGATCCTCCCTGTACAGCAACCAAGAAGTAAATGAAGACGCGGTCTCTCACTTATGTTTGCTGCAAGACCGTTGCAAGAAGACAATGGAAAAAGAAAGATGGGGAGATGTGAGGAAGGGAATGTACGCGGCCATTTCGTAAGCCTGTGCAGACTGTTCTCCGAGGAAGGGTGGATCTAGGGAACGTTATAACGAATGCTTTTGATACTGCGTCTGATATGCTCGACTGGTTCCGGCGCCACACGTTCGCTGAATTTTGCTTCTTTGGGGACTTTCTCATGCACAGGTTTTGTTCCATGCATAGAGCTAAATTGCGGGGAGAGGAACTATAGTTGAACTTCGCAAACATGCAAGGCAGTGAGCGAACGAGAATGAATCTAAATGGCAGGAAACATAAAGCGAAAATTGGGATTAATTGCCTTACAATAAATGTGAATTTCATCTTTTTTTCTTTTCGAAAAGGTGATATAACGGATTTTGGTTCGAAGCATTTCAACGATTTAGCATGTCATTGAGGAAAATTAGGAGGGAAGCATTAGATAAGCAGGTGTAACGACACTATTAATATCTACGTATCTTTTGTTCTCATAATACATCCGAAAATTTGTATTGTTTCACCAAGAATACAATAAACAAATACATATTTCCTGATGCTACATTTAATGCGTCACAACAACAACAAAAAAAAAAATACATTACTCATGTAACATTCAAGGTGTCACGTCTGGGATACGCGCTCCGGACACCCTGGAGTGCGGTTTCGGTAATATCAGCTGGATGGAAATACCGGATAGTCTTCCGTACAATCCGATTGATACTGCACGCGAACCACAAAAGTGGCACGTTTTGTTCGTTGAAGAACACTCTTTAGGCTTAATTTTAGTCACAAAGGAAGACCTACATTTTCTAGTGATTACTCTAATGGGACACGTCAACGTCAATTGACGAAGCGGGAGAGGAAGGTTATGAAGCAATATGAAGCGGAGTTTTATTTAATATTATTTCGCGTTAACTTGACGTCTTAAGAGCCGGCATACTTGTCTCTAAGTATGCTCAGTTTTCTTCTTTGCTCGAATGTTTGCTGTAGCCAGCCAAATGTGCGCCCAGCAATTGCTGCCGTATCGATTCAATTAAATCACGGCGCTTCCCGGCGTATCACTTTAGCGACTATATTAACGTGCACAAATAACCGGTTCTTGCAGTTCCAAGTCAAAAACTCGAGACACTGCAAAAATGACTGCTGTCATTGCGGGAAGCGTTACGTTCGCTAATGAGGACGGCCCAAAATACTGCTTGGTTCAGGGCGGAAGAAAGCGTGCGCCTATGCAAGTGGGAGAGAGTGAGAGAAGTCATACGAGAAAGACAGGAATGTTAGCCAGGCTGAGCCCAGTTGGCTACCCTGCGCAGGGGAAGAGGGAAATGGGATTTGAAAGAGGAGAAGGAAGAGAGAAGCAAGAGCACCATTCTTATTGTGACATTTATTTCGAGAGCAAATCACGCGGACTCCACACCGATAAGCGAGTTTTTCCTGTGGGTAAGCGTATTGAAGGTTTTGGAAGACCCGGTTTGCTTAAGCGGTCACATTGGTGGTGCCATTTTGCACCGCAGAGTTTAACAATAGAGGACAGAAGGCTATTATTGAAGTCACCAACGATAGTCGAGTTGGCTGCTGGTGGAAAGAGTCGGCAGCAACACAATCGTTAACCTGAATCACGTTTCTTTTATTTTCCCTCAACAAGTATACCTACGTAACAACGCCATTGCTAACGCGTTGTAGTTGGATGTACCGTCACAAGATGGCGCTTCAAGTGTCGCTACCGCCGTCCGCGGCTCCGGTAACCCGGTTTTCAGTGAGGCGTAATACGTCCACGGACCGGCTAAAACTCTCATCTCACGAAAACTTCCGCAGCGTAATCGAGATATAAGCGAGAGGAAGGGAAAGCAAAAGAAAACTATAGGCACCACTCTAAGCGACAGCCGATCCATCACGCCTCGCGCGGTGCCTGAAACGAGAGGGGAGCTCCGCGGGACAGGCAACTCCACTCCGTGTATTGTGTTGCCCGAAGCGTTTGAGCAGAGGCCACAGGCCGCCGTCGCGGCCCAGCGGCCCCTTAAGTGGTTGTAACACCAGAGCCTCACCGAGACAAGACTCGCATCCTGCCTGAAGCCTTTCCTTCTGCTTTACTTGTCAGTGTATACGCTCGCGACACACTAGCGACACGTTTAGCTCGCTTTTGTTCGGAGGATGTGCTGGGGTCGGCTCTGAGGTGTAAAAAAGTGTCTCGGGGCCGACGCTTCGAGACGCGTCGGCAGTTTCAGGCTTGGGTTGCAGGAGAGCTTGCCATTTTGCACCTTGTTTTTATTTACTTATTTATTACGCCTCGAAGGATAATAAAGGGAGGGTGTCAGAGCACACGGCTGCGCGAGTATGCCATGAAAGCTCGTTTTCAGCTGGCAAAGTAAATTTGTAATTTGTGACATTTGGAACTACTCTCTCAGTGACTGCACTAGATCTCATCGTTTTTCTGCTTGTGGCATTTCCAGAGTTTTGTGCACAGTTATCGCGTCGGAGACAAAAAAAATTACATGATTTAATTTCTCCTCACATAGAGCTAATAAAAGAAGTAGTTCTCAAACGTATACCACAAAAATATGCACGCTGTCACCATTCCGATATTCGTAACGTTCGCGCGCTTGATACTTTACATAATCTGAACGATATATGGTTCAACCCTTCTTGAAGGACGCTGCCACGGTGGTTCACAACAAGGCATGGTATACATCTGGCAATGGCTAAGAATAAGCCACACCTGCAGAAAAATGGGACTGACCGCGCTGACCACAAAGCTAGAACGATTTCAGACAAAACACAGATGCGCGGAACAAAACAAAGGAATTGCCAAAACCATGCTGGTTACATTAAGAAAAATTGAGATTCGTCCCCTATACAGGCCATCTTCATTGTCAAAAAGCCATGGTCAACAAGCAGGAAGCGCATATTTCTCGCCGAAAGCGGGAACCTCGCGTTGCAGAGTATATATATATATATATATATATATATATATATATATATACATATATCAAACCGCTAACGGCATTCTGCGGGAAAAGTGTGAGCGCCAAGCAATTATCGCCGTGCCATTCATCACGACAGGAAGCGCATGACGCCTTCACGATCGTCGTCGCACGCCAAGCAGAAACGGACTGCGCTTATGGAGCGAGCGAGATTCATCGTCCAATCCGGAGAGAAGCGCGAATGAAAGGACGCGCGGGAGAAAAAGAAAACGAGAACAGGACTCACACACGCTTTTGCTCTCGTTCCACCGCGAAGTCACCCAGCCGTATGAAACGTCCTCAGAGGGGTACGGCAGAATGAATTATATAGTACAGTATACGTTTCATTTTTTTGGCGCTTGTCTTTTTAAATATTTCTGTCGAAGCATGCATACCCGTATATAAACAGCGCCTGGACTGCCCTATCATGTTTTAATGAGCCCGCTATTAAGCGCACTATATCGCGTGGCAATTAAACCGGCAGCCCATCAGTGGGCAGCGTTTTGCCCGAGATTCAGACACCGGAGTGGCTGTATGCCGTCACACCCTCCCTTTCCCTCTTCAATTTCACCATTTTTTTTTTGCTTCTATCTTGGGACGAACGCGCCGACAGAAAGCTTCCATTATCTGAGGTTCTGCCTAATACCGTCAGGCTTTCTCGGCCCGTACAATGCGGGGAAAGGGAGCGTGGAGGAAACGAAACTAGGCATCGCTCTTTAGGAAGTGAACTGACAGCGCTTCAGAGAGAGAGAAAGATAGAGAAAGGAAGAAGGAAACGCAGGGAGGTTAACCAAACTTACTCCAGTTTGCTACCCTACATGTGGGGAGGAGGATGGGGGCGTGAAAAAAGAGAGAGAGAGAAGACAAGAGTCTTGATCGCACTTTCACATGCACTAAGCTGCAGTCAGGCCCGGTGACAGCGCTTCAGGAATCTGCCCTTGCTGCCGTGCTTGTATGTAGGCTAAAACTGGATGTGAGTAATACTTCGTCATACGAAGGCGAAACATGACCTACCCTTAGTTCATTCATGTGCATTGCTGCGGCAAAAGAGCACTAGAATGCAGAGAAAAAATCACTTGAAAAGTAAAGTAGGTTCGCGCTTTCCTTCGTTCTTACGGGCGTAGCCGCGACGACAAAGAACAGTGAATGAAGGCTGAGCAAATGTTATTTAATTGAAGAAAAACATCGCTTCTTCATTTTCTTGCGAACATTTTGGATACAGCGTTCTTTTTTATATCGTTCATTTGACATTCTATGGCGCTCATACTCAATATACAAGCACAGATATTTTGTTCTTATTATTCTGTCTTATTCACTGATGCTCCTTGACTACGTTTTTATTGAATTGAAGTCGCCGGGTATGATTACGCGTATTGCCTTGTACAGCGCGGTTGAGCGCGCACGCACACACACACACACACACACAGAGAGAGAAAGAGAGAGAGAGAGAGAGAAATTGGCGACGTTCTTTCTAGTAAGCTTTGAACTCAGCCTTTCATGGTCCACAACTATTTGCCTCAAGCATCCGCAAAAATTTATTTGTTGTTTTGCGTTTCGACGGGGTCGCCAGATTGTACTACGCGTGTGAGCCAACATATAGTGCGTTATCCTCAAAACACATTCCAATGATTGCGAGTCCCCCGTTCCTACTTATATAATAGAAACCAAATTCTTTCGCGCGATGTGAACCGCTTTACGGCTATGCGTGGCGGCTTGAAGCTAAAGCACTGGCGTGGTGTCGAAACTGCCTTTGCGGGCATTTTTCTGCATGCTGACCGCCCGTAAGGTTATACTATACGGGTGGTGCGCAGTGGACGCTCCCTTATGAAACAGCTTTACGTGGCGACGCCGGCCGACGCACTTTAGTTAACACCGCGCACACTCATGTCGGGTGCTCACCTATAAAGCCGATTTGCTTTCTCCTCACAGTTGCCCGCATTACGCAATAAAGGTTTTTACAGGCCTCCTGGTTCGTTACGAAACTGCAAGCGAAGTGCGCGCTCAGTTTCGGCAGTTCAGTCGCGCCAACTACGTGGTTCTCGCGGCGTGTCTCAAGGGTGATGCCAGGAAAAAAAAAGTGTGTCTGCGCGTGCGTCTGCAGGGAACCGAAACGGTCACGTTATATCCTTCATCGTGTCGTTGGGAAGAGAGCAAGACACCTCTGCAATCCGGCTCTATACCATTAACAAGATTGGCAAAGCGGCTAAGCGTGACGAAAGCACGCAGTTAACCTTAACAGGCACAGTAGTAAATGTCGTGCAAGCCTACCCAACACTTATCCACGTCGACCCACTTCTCTTAGTATTGCTGCAAGACAATACAAGGTAGTTGCTTAGTGTCGTGTAGTGGGTGTGGTCGGAAGATACGTTTCACACGCCGTTTTTTCTTTTATTGAGTGGTGGGGGGGATCCCCTGCCACGGTCATGGTAACTCTCTCGTGGTAGAATCCTCAGCTTTTGCGTATCAAAATCAAGCCATCGGCCTGAAACACTTCCTCTTCTATTCGCAGCCGCGGCGGCAGTGTCAATTGCGCTGAGAAAACTGCACGTAGCACTACAGGTCGTGTATTCAAGTGAAGCTTTTTGGGCGAACCCTCATGGACTTTTTGTTGAGCGTGGTTGCTGGGTGTATGCTACTGCTACTGTCTTGCTGAATAGCTCACACACAGCACATAACTCATGTGAGGATGCCGCTTATATGTGGCCCCATCTATGCGACCACAACAGATGTGCCGGCGACCGGCTCTGTTCTCTACGAAGCTGTGCAGTGAAACGACAAATACTCTCACTGCAACAAATACATACGTTTTAAAACGGCGCATAATTCCCTTATTCAAGTGAAGCATTCAATATGCCTTCTTTCCCTGTGCTTGGCCAGTCTGCTTAATGTGACGTTATCAGCGGCTTGTATAACGTCAGTAGTAATACAGAAGATAGTAAATGGTATAACAACGTTATTTAGTAGTAATCGTGTGTAAATAATGTGAATTAAAGTGAAATAAAGTGAATTATTGTCAATTGAAGTGAATTTAGGTAAATTAGAGTGAATTAAAGTGAAGTAAAGTGAAAGAAGGCGAATTGAAGTAGATTAAGGTGGAATAAAATGGTTTAAGCTTGGTACAAATTAGAGCAAGGTGAATTAAGGTAGACTTGTGAAGGAGACGTGACAATGTATGGCGTCACGTATCATGGACGTAACCAATTAATTGGATAAGTGATAATGCTTTCGCATTCGAATCACGTAAGGATACTTAAGTGACTGTCAATTTTTATTTATTTATTTATTTAACAGAGTTTTTGGGGTATTGTTTTTATTTCTTACATTACGTTCTTGGGGGCTCTATTTTCCCGGCTGCAGTAAGGCGAAGGAGCGCTGTGAGCCCAGCGGGTCGCAATGTTGGCAGTCGTCACTTAGCGAATTGGAAGGGATTCTGCGTCCCTCGTACAATGGCGCAGTTGTATCGCGTTTATTTCTATTTTGCCAGAAATGCGTCGAAGCGATGTGTTTTCTTTGTCTCAGATGTCTGGCTTCTATCGCATGGATCTCGGAAAGCATTCTCGAGCAGCCAGACCGAAGCTGTTCGGAAAACTCCTTGATTTCTTATATTGAGACAACAGGTATCCTGTCACAGCTTTCGCCTATCCAGGCAAAGTGCACGAAATGGAAGTGACACTTCGAGGAAGGCCATGCGCATTGGTCCCGCGAGGGGCTTCATGTCACTCAAAAAGAAGCGGTCGTTAGTGTAGGGCAACCGGGACAAAAAATACAAAAGAATAAAAATAAAGGAATGCATCAAACAACACCATCGGTTATTAGTGTTGGCAAAAAGCAAGAAGGCTCCTGCTTTCTTTACGTTTGAACTGTTTTCCGCAGCCAACAGAGACAACTCGAAGGTGGGCTTGTATTTTATGCGGGACAAGGAGTGTTTTGCGGCTTGATGCAAAACGTTGCAACCAGCTTGGGTGTTCGCCTTTTGCTTTCAGGTGTGTTGAAGCAAGAAAAAGAAAAATTGGAGGACGCTTAAGCTTCGCCTTTAAGAGTGGAACGCGACAGCGTTATCGGAACCCATTCGCATCGCATTTTTCTTTAAGTCGGTTTCACTGCAACACTGAACGTGGGAAAGCCAGCTTACAAAGACCAAGCTTCCACCGATCCCCTTAAAGTCGGCTTCACTTTTAAACAGAAATACATTGCTTGGAAGTCGCTTTTTCAGGGGTATTAAGGTGTCCTATATTAAAATGTGAAGGCCCTGGGACCTTTTTTACTATTTTATTAATTGTTTGCTATTGCCCCGACGCAGGCGCGAGTCCAAAACGCATTAGGAAGGCTAAATCCCAACTTGACCTGCCGAGGATGCGAGCGCCACCTGGACAAGGTTTTCGCAAGTAGCATACCTTAGTGCGCCGCTGTTGGTATGGTAGAAATGCTGGCAAAAGGTGTTTGTGTTTAAGTTTCCTCGTAACAGAATTATTTTTTCTCGTACATACAAATAACAGTCCGACGCCACCATGTCTGTAGGTTGTGGTTAAGTCGCACTTTACCATTTTTCTGACGGATGTCACTCTGAGAAATTCAATTTTTGTTCACTAACACCTTGCGCCAGGCGGAGGGCCTGCGCGGTCGCGGTGGTTCGGGATGGTTTTCTCCGCCACGGACGCCGACACCGAATTTTCTGCGACATGGGGCCCTTAACGCTTTCACGTTAAAACGGTTTGCTCTCTACTGTACAGAAAATAAACACATTAGGAATGTGAGAGATCAGGCTGACTGGTATTCTATGACGAAACTTTTGTGCATATAAACAGAATTATTATTCTTGTTATTGCTGTTGTTATTGTTATTATTGGGGTTGTCATCGTTATTGTCGTTATTGCCGTTATTATTATTATTATTATTATTATTATTATTATTATTATTACCATTAATCATTACAGCATAAAAACATAACAAAGAAAAAGAGAAGAAGGCGATAAAAGAGGGGGAAGAAAGAGAGGAACAACACATATCCCCCAGTCACACGAAGCGTACCAGCGTTACAGATGAGAGTCTAGTCCCGTGGTTGACACGAATTACAGCACAGCTTTGTGAGCCTCATATCTAGTTGAAGGGCGACCTTTTTGGAAACAATATTTCATTAAGCGCAGTTCGAACAAAATAAGTCGCGGGAACTTGCTCAGCAGCACACAGCGACAACTGTGGAAAGTTGGACATTCTAACAGCATGTGCCGATGCGTTTCGCTGCAGTGCACGCAAGCCAGGCACGACGGGCTCGGCGATGTGCGACGTAGGGCCATAGGCGATATTGACACAGCCCCAATGCGTAGCTTCAGCAATAGATACCTGCGGCGGCGAGGTAAAGCACGGCCAGAGATTGGTGCAGGGTGCGAACCCTCGACGACACGTTCATCCGGGTGCGAGCGCTGTAGGTGGTGGCGTATAAGCAGTCTGGCGTCGTCGAATTTGCGTAAGTTATCATCATTGAAGTCAAGATTGTGCGCTGACGCCGCCAAAGCATCAGCTGCCCCGCTTCCTGGGATGCCAGTGTGTGATCGTATTCACCGAAACCCTCACTGTTGTTCCCTCAGATGTGGTTTGATTAGCCACCTTAAAGGGGCCCTGAAACAACACTCTTCTAACTAATTACAGAATAACATCACTATTAGAGTAGGTCGCCTCAAGAATTTCCTGCCACAAACGATTTTCGAATCGGTCATGTATAAGCGGCGTTAGAAGTTACCGCCCCGAGAAACGGTTTTCTCTCGTCCTTTCGTCTCCACTATAGCGCGTTGGAAGCTACACAAGAGAGAAACCAAAGGGAAAGGCCCACCTAAAGCATGAGTGTCTCGGCGGGAGCTATAGGCGCTGGCATTGAGACACCCTATGGCGAAAGGGTGCCTACCGGGGCTAACATATGGGGCAGAAACGTAGAGGTTAACAAAGAAGCTCGAGAACAAGTTAAGGACCCCACATAGAGCGATGGAACGAAACATGTTAGGCCTAACGTTAAGAAAGGTATTCAAGCAGAACTTTTTGTTGGGCTAGTTGGTGCATGTTACTGAAGTACTAAAGCGCCAAACAGACGACACAAGAAGAGACACGGACGAGCACTTACAAATAACTGAAAGCTTTCCAAGTTGTTTGTAAGCGCTCGTCCGTGTCTCTTCTTGTGTCGTCTGTTCGGTGCTTTAGTACTTCACTAACGTTAACAGACGGGAAGGCAGCGCTGTGGATCAGAGAGCAAACGGGGATATAGCCGATATTCTAATTGACATTAAGAGAAAAAAAATGGAGCTGGGCAGGCCATGTAATGCGTAGGATGAATAACCGGTGAACCATTGGAGTTACAGAATGGATACCAAGAGAAGGGAAGCGCAGTCGAGGACGGCAGTAAACAAGATGGGGTGATGAAGTTAGGTAATCTGCAGGCGCAAGTTGGAATCGGTTAGCGCAAGACAGGGGTAATTGGAGTTCGCAGGGAGAGGCCTTCGTCCTGCAGGGGACATAAATATAGACTGATGATGATGCTGCTGCTGCTGATGATGATGGCGAGAGGGCTCGTCGCGGCGCCCCCTGGTGGCCGCGGTCGGACTACGCTAAGCAGCACGCCGCCGCTATCACGGAGGCCACGTGCAGGAGACGCAGCTACGCGCAACTGTAGTGTGTAGATCGTCAGTGCAAATGTGGAATAATTTTTCTGTCCTTTTGGGATCGCCAAAATATACATTTTAAAATCATTTAAATCAAAGTTAGCAATAATGCTATTACTGAGATCGTTATTGTGACCACGAAATCAGCCGATAGCTGTCGGGGCATCACTGCTTGCGATGATGCTGCATGACGACATTGCGGAAGCGAGAGCAAGCAATTTTTCACGGTTTTCAACACGAGATTCTTAATTCCCTGCTGCATTCTGTGCAGTAATATTTGACTCAGATATTCAGAGGAGCCTGTCCTACAGATCGGAAACTTTTTCGTACTATGTTAAAAAAATTCGGGGTAGGTTGCGCTAGTGGCGCAAGGCTAAAGACACAGCGGAGCTGATCGGTTCCTAGCTGGTCGTGGCTATACGAAGTGATGCTAAGTTATACGAAGTAATGCCAAGTGATGCTAAGCTATACGAAGTGTATAAGCATTTCCTCGTGGTCCGTGGCATCGGGGAACGCCTCGCGAAGCACTTGCAGTCTGAGCACACGTAGAAGTCGGGCGAAAGCCCACAGTGTACGGGCGGCGCGCAGCAGACGACACGCCGGGATGACGTCACGGTGCATGCGCAGTAGTGCGCAGCTGGCGGGAGCTCGGCGGAGCCTTGTCTGTGTCGGGCGAAGCGAGCGCGCACCTGCGTCGGCGGTTACTAGGCAACGTGAGGCGACGTGATCGCTAATGCTTCGGTGCATGCGCCGCTGGGCGAGGTTGGGTCAGGTGGTGCGCAGCTGTGGCTTGGTTGTTGCTAGGCAACGGCGCGGAGTTTTCTGCGGACTTCGGACGTTTCTCCTCCAGCTTAACAGCTTAGCTGTTAAAAGTGCTTCAGGGCCTCTTTAAGTACTTCTCGTAAAAGAGGCCTCGTAGAAGAGTGATGGACAGCTGGCTGAGAGCTCCGCGATGGTCGCTTGAAGTAAGTGCCTTTGGCAATTTCAGATTTTTTGATAATATACCTCAGCGTCACAATAAATTAATAATGATATGGTCAATAGTTCCGCAAATGTTGAAGAAGCCGTATAATCTATTCGAAAAGAATGGACCCTAAGAGATAATACAGGCACGAGTGCTAAAACGAGCGCTAAATCTTATTACTAAGAAAATGTTATTTATACATATAGAGGCGATGCGTAGAATAGATATCACAACCGCAACGTGGGCGCCTGTCTGCTGGTCATCCTGTAGAGAACTTATAGGGAATCTATAAATAAAAATAAACGAAATCTAATAAGACATTCAATCAATGAAAGAACGAGAAGGGAACACCTTGTCCAGTAAAAGTGCTATGCTAACGGAATAAATTCGGCAAGAATTAAAGCACGTGTTACGTAAATAAAATTGTCAACAGCGGCTTTGTCAAATGCAGAGGTAAAAACGCTCCCCCAAAATCCGAGAAAAGCATGTGAGCTGAATGCGTTCATACGTGCCAAAGGAGTAAAGGACATTTGACGACCATACTTTAATCGCGCGTTCAGTTCCAAAACATACGATATAGGTAAAAAGTCACAATCATCGCACGTACAGCACAGTGATTGCTCTTGCTCGCCATAAAGTACAGACTCTTGTAAGAGCCGCACTTTTCCTTCACAATTACGACGAGGTGTGGCCCTCACACGGGACCAAACCAAAAGGTTCGGTCCCGTGTAAGGGCTGCTACTAGAAGGCTCTGGATATTAGATGCCGCTACTAGATGGTGAAAGAGGGCAGCAGAGGGTGAAAGCGGGAGTTCCTTTGGCGTCAACGGAACCATATATAGTAGCAACTAAGTGATTAGAGGCGTCATCCAAATGGCGTCCTTATCGAACATTAGGTGCATTCATATCTGGACCGCGCTTCCGCAGTGACTGAAACAAGCTCGAGGCCCAAATGCGTTCACAAAGGCAACACGGGATAAAGCCAGATAGGCGAACGCTCATTTGTCGTCGCGAAGGCATACTGCTTTCTAAGGGAAGGAAGCACCTGAAAAAGCGAGCGATCCCGTTCCTGCCTCGGTCGCTGGGAGCAAAACACTCGAAGATGAATGCTGGCAGGCACAACAGTCCACTCAGAAGGCGCTGAAGCTCGGCTCCTTTTGTTGCCTTCGTGGAACAAGGACCGTGCCACCGCGAGTGATTTGTAATCCCTGACAACAAAAGAGAGAGCACATCTATAGTTGTAACGGGCCCAAGGAAGGCAAGAACGTCCGGAGCTTGATGATCTGCCTTGCCGTGAAGGAGATCTTTTCGACCCCAGTCGAGGCTATTACGGACAGGTGGAGAACAAATCGAGAGAAATGCAGCTGCGTGGAAACGCGGCGAGCAGTTCAGTCTAATCTGCTCGCTTTGACTCGAATTACGGACTAGAATCTGTGGCGGCTGAACCAAACAAGAAGATCGCGCTTACAGTGCAAGTGCCCGTAGTGGCACTAGCGCATGCCTGTGTAACTTTTGTTAGCATCTGTAGAGTTTGTTGGTGATTACTTCTTGTTTTCTGTTAATTTTTATTCTCTCTACTGAGAAGTTTACTTGAGGCTAATGGCATAGCCAGAATTGTTTTTTCGGGGAGAGGCGAGGGGTGTCAGCTGCCCGGTTTGCCACCCCCTGTCTGCGCTGCTTCAGACTATTTGATTGGCGGCCCCTACCATTTCGCTTAATTTTTAATATAAAAATAATCTGGAGCAATTGCATTAGACCAGGAGTCTCCAAAATATTTGGCCGGAGCGCCAAATTGGCGACCGGTTTCATTGTTGAGGGCAGAACAACAACAACAAAAAAATAAATATTACTGAAAATTATTAGTAAACATAAGTATTGGCACTGGGCGAAGACTAACGTACAACATTATTTCAAATAGTGAACCTGCTTTATTCAAATAATGTTTTATTTTAGTTAATTGCGCTTTCTGGCCCAACGGCCAGAAAAGAAGCGATATATCGTTTTTAGGATTAGAACTTTGCTTTTACCGCGCCAAGTGTACGCGGTTATATCGATTTGAAGTAATAACAAACATTGCTGGCGGTAAACAAGTTCGCTGACATTTCCCGGCAGCCCGTAGGTCTTGGCTTCTTCACAGTCATTCTATCTGCACGAAGCAGATATTCGCAAGAAGTCGAGATGGTCTGAGAAGCGTCACAATTCTTTACAAAGAGCATTTTTGCTGGTGCGTCCTTATCGCAGCTCCGGTATTTCTAGGAATTCGTGCTGACTTCTCTGCGCATAGTGTTTGCGCTTCAATATATAAGTGTCGAGTAGTTGGTGTAGCTCTACCAAGAATTAGATAGCGAAATACACAGGACAAAGAGAGCTCTTGTTGCTTTGTCTTAGTGTTTGTCCTGTGTACTGTCCTAACTTATCCTTGACATTGTTTAGCCACCCGCTTTCCGTCCCCTCGGCTGCTAGGAGCTCTACCACTTGCACGCACCTGATGAGGGCCTGTTTCCCATGAAGCTTTCCTTTATGTTTTTATGACTACGTTTCAAAACTGTCACGTGACTCTCCTTCCTAGTCTTTTTTTTCATTTTATTTAATTTCTTCCTCCATGGCTCACTCCTGCAGCTGCGAGATAAAACAACATGCTCAGTACAACACCAGGTCAATCCGCGACGACTTTCTTTGCTCTATTACGATGTTTAGTTATGTGTTATTGCAATGCTGATATGCATAAGCCGTTTTTAATGATTTGTGATCCACTCGCACTGTTTACGGTTTCTTTCTATGTGTATTATTTCTTGGTGCAAGAACAATCAATTTTGTAAAATGCAGGGCCAATCCCATCTTGCATTTAATCTCGCAGCACGATCCTCCCATGAACATCGCCCATATTATTATTATTATTATTATTATTATTATTATTATTATTATTATTATTATTATTATTATTATTATTATTATTTCGATTGTACACATATACACACAAGGACACGAAGGAAATAGGGAGGGAGCAAGCTGACAACTGCCACCGAGAGGGGCACAACGCCTGCCTACTCTTTCAGGAGGAGGGAATAGAGGAAATTAATACAGGAGGAAGGAAAAGAGCAAGTAAAGAAATGATGGAGGCACAGACAGAACAATATAGGTCGCTACAACAAAACATTGGAGGGCACAGACGTGCAACGTGGCACGACGAACACACTGATACCAAACACATAAAGGAAGTGGAGTTGAAACCGAAACGATATTGTAGGAGACATGCAAGGGCAAGAAAGGAGACCGTGATGGCTGGCAATGCGCAACACGCAATGAATATTCATATTCGTGGGAATATGAAAGGAAGTGGACACGAAGTACATACAAGTACTCTGCAAAGCGGTGGTCGATTTTGACTAGAAACGAAGTAGGCTTTTCAAAGGGAAAGCTTATTGCATCGCGTAACATATTTACAACTTAAGAGCTCTTAATCGCCTGCGGAGTTTTATCAACGTTATATAATCATACCATATACAATAGTATAGACCATTTATATGTTTACACACACAGACCCCAAAAGACTTCCGCTTTAGCCCTCTGGAAGAACATAAGTTGCAATAGACTATAGCTACCCTATGAAAATTTCCAATAGAGAATTTTTATTTGTTTCATCTTAGCGGATTAGGAAACAATAGACCTGATACACTGATAAAAGTGATGTCCTGTACTGGCCTATTGGATTACGAAGTAAACCTGATACACTGATAACCTGCATTGGTCTATCAGCCCCCAAGTGCACTGGTGTAGATAGCAAGGAGAGCTGCGAATCAAAGCAGCTTGCTCTGCAAAAGGTGCATTAATTGTTCATTTTGAAAATAAGCTTTCTAGGCGAACCCTTTTTGAGTTTGCTGATCGTGGTTGCTGCTGTTGTATGGCAAAATACGTCACACGCAGGGGGTCACCTATATAACGAAGTTTCGCGTACATATAGCCCCATCTGTACTACCCCCACAGATGTGCCTGGCGGCCAGATCCGTTTCCTACAAATTTACTCATTGAAACACCAAACGGCACCTAAATATACTCAGTGTAAAAATATGCAGCTTAGAACGCATAATTACTTTATTAAAGCGAAGCCTTCTGGGCCTTATTCTGGGTGTTTGGCATGTCAGCTCAGTTGGCGTCTTGCCGAGCCAATGCAAGTTTATATTATGAGCACTACATTTATTGGCTTCAACTGGAACCCATAAAGCATTGTATTGCCCTTTATACTCGGGGACAACTTTTCTTGGTAGAGTAGGGAAAGCTATGGGACCGAAGCGCAGAGCATCCTTACGCGCCAAGAGAGTTCCCTAAATTCATTAATATTTTTCGCGTTTCCCTAGCTCAAATAAATTCTGCTTGATTTATATTTATGTTAGCAATGCTATGAATAGCCGTACATGATATACTATAACTATTGTGCTCTTTGAAAAACAATTCCTCACATTTATCTATCTATTATTTCTCGGATCTCACAACATTTTCGAGCATCTGTTCTGTACAGTAAACAGGGGGAAGGCTCACGGACAACCGAGCTCAGGGGAGCGCTTTTAACATACCTGATCAAAAAAAAAAAAAAAAAGAAATACCTTTGGCGAGAACGAATTTCTCACAAACATACGAGATCTTGATATGGTGTTTTCAACGGTAAATTCAATATTTCGTGATATTTTATTAAACATCTAGGGCTCAATAGGAGGTTATGAAGACGGCGAACGAGCGTACACAGCGTGCAAAGCAAACCGAAACTGCAGCGAAAGCATCTGCTAGCTGTCGCACTACTTGTCGGAGTAACACGATTGTGCAGAAGCTCCACCCCCTCTAGCCTTCGCTTCTATTGCCAAGTGTTCCCCGAGCATAGATGAAGCTACAGAACTGGCAGAAATCTCTGCGGGACCTCAATTCTGCTATTACAGCAACGCTGTTCTATGATATATATACACACACACATATATATATATATATATATATATATATATATATATATATATATATATGGGATCCAGGAGATCGCGTCCGGCAACGGACGTAGTTAGACTGGAAGTAGTTCAAAAATTTTCGGCTCCATGTGCGTGACGGTTTCTCGCCAGCTGTGCCTTAGCACAGGTGTCAAAACGGATGATGGACGACCCGTTGTTACACCCCTCGCCACCACCGATGCCTTTTTCACATGCGTCGCGATACTCGGCGGCGGCACGTCCCACCAATCGTTGTGCCCCTTTGTCTCGTGACGTAGAGATCGTGCTCGCGCAGCTATCGGCAGTTGCCCTTTGGACTCGCTATGGGACGGAGGCTCGTCTAACCACATCTTCCAGGATCCTGACGTCAGGATTCTGACGATGCCGTGCAGTGTGCAGCGGCTATGGACGCTGTGGCTCATAAGCTATAGTCTATGACGATGGGGCGGACTTGGCGCAGCAAACGCACTACATGACCATCTCGCCGGGCGAAAACAAGACGCCGGTGTCCTTGCTGTTTGGCGAACTTGGCGAATACGCTTAATATAGTCATTAGTGCTCATATATAAAGTCTCTATAGCAATGTTCACTATAGCAGACCACCATAGTCACAGCGAGGCTTGCATCTTCACAGTAGTGGAGGGGCTCTGAATTTGGCTTTAATGTTTTTATGGTACCTATAGAAAGTTGTAATTTTACCTAGGGTAAATAGAACTCTCGAGCTGGCACCTGTTTTGCTGCACAGTTAGGATGGTTGTCAAGTGAATTTCACTGCTAAGTGTAACAAGGAATGCCCATACATGATCTCTACGCACGGGGCACGCTCTTTGTATCTGATCAAATCATGAACATGCACTTACAGCAAATTTTGGTAGAAAACACTTATTTTTCCGTGGCTAACCTTACTGTCAGAACTGCCTAATCCGAAGTTTTCTGGGGGTATGAGCACACGCTGCGACAATGCAGGATAAAAGGGTCCATAAATTTGCAGCATACAAGCTTGACATTTGAAAGACATTCACTGCAACTTGGTGCAGCAGCGCTACCAATTTGCTATCATATTTAACCTCCGTATAAAATTATTAAACGATTGCTTTTGCAAAGGCTATTGGCGCATTACGACGCACGGAGAGAGTAACGTTTTGTTGCAAATAAGAGAAGGAAGGAAGCCCGGTCCCTATATATGACCATCTCAGCGACTTCATGGGCCCGTTGTATTAGGGCTCTGCGGACCTTGGGAGGCCCATCGCAGAGGGCCGTCGACCCAATCTTTGGTGCGGATGGGGTGCAGTAATTTTGCCTGGCACTTCACCGTGACATGGAACGCTGTTGGCGGATTGCCGCAGCCGGGCCAGGAGTTCACGTAGCGGTTGGGGTCAAATTTGTGTACGGAAAGGAGCTTGCGGGGCAGGTGTGGGTGCCGAGATTTACTGCTGCGCTTAGAGCAAGTACCCACCCAGCAGCTCAGAAGAACTGTGCATGCGTTCGAGCGCGCATGCGTGCGTGCGTGCGTGCGTGCGCGTGTGCGTGTGTGTGTGTGTGTGTGTGTGTGTGTGTGTGTGTGTGTGTGTGTGTGTGTGTGTGTGTGTGTGTGCGCGCGCGTGCGTGCGTGCGTGCGTGCGTGCGTGTGTGCGTGTGTGCGAACGCGAAATCCCGCGTTCATGCCAGCGTTCTGCGTTTGTAGACCTTTGCTCACCTACTCGGTCATGTGATCATTGAGACCCGCTCTACATAGCCATGGATTGGGCTCTGTATTTCCACTGTGGAAGCTGGGCTGGCCCTAATGTGTACCGCAGATAACTGCTCGTCTATCAAAGTTAAGGAATAGATAACAAGGAAAGAGAAGCGAACTCAAGGACAGCAGATAACTAAGTGGCGTGAAGAAAGAGAAAATTTAGAGGCATGAGGATGATGTCGACTTCCGTGGAAGTGGACGCCAGGAAGAGCCGTCTCGCTGGACAGGCACGTAAACGTTGTGCCGCCAAATGCAAACGTATGCTTGCGCGTGAACGAGGGCCGCAAACCAGCTTTGGAAGCGAATACGAAGAGCAGCTCGTCGAGAGGAAAGTGTTCTCCATCAGCTTCAAGATGCAAAACAAACATCTACACAATGCCTCATCAATGAGAAACAAGTGAATTACCCAGACACCTCGCGCGCTCCTTTCATAAGCGTGTGAACCAAGGTAAGCGCGAACATCGATAAGCTTACGCACAAACATTGTGAGCTCCACCATGTGCGTTCAATCTGCATAACAATTTAGACCGCTATAATTGAGCCAATACTCACGAAAGATTAAAAGCAAGCAAGGTAATGAGGAGGAATAGAGAAGGAGGAGAAGCAGGTTGTTGTTGGCTGCATGTGGATCTAGCCGTGCCGGAAATTACCGGTGACTTCTGCGCCCCAGCGCTGCGCTTTCAGCAGCACAAGAAACCCAAGAAACCTACCTAGAATGGTTTGCTTATGTTCATGAGTTATAACGTATAGTGGGAAGATTTAGGTGATAAAAGACTCAATATTAGAGACCGCTTCCCCGCAGCAATAAAGTACTAAGAAGACAAGGTCAACCAATATCCACTACAATTAATTTCTTAACGTTACGCAATCGACTTTTATGCGCGGAAACCACACTACTTAAACACCCTGGCTGTACGGAGACAGTACTTTCGCCACAGCGCCTCAGCCGTGACTTTCCGTAACACGAGCGACTCCGCTATAGAGGGTGGTAGTCTTGCCTTTTTTGGACCGCATTCTTCTTCATTACTCGCCACAGTCAACTTAGCCAATATTGCCTTCGCGAGACTCCGGCCTTGAAATGTGCACTGCCTCTAGGAGTTACAACCGTGTAATAAAGAATAATAAAGGCACTGCCCGATGTGCACGCCGAAGACAGAACGGATGGACGGAAAACAACCGCTCATAACTCTGATTCACAGTGCCGTGTGACAGCTATTATTGCCGGGGCGGCGCAGGGGCTGCCCATAAGTCTGGCGCTATGGCTGCTTGGACGGGTGTGTGTTGCGACTCTATGTCGTCTCATGGAACGCGATACAGCGGACTGCCGAAGGCAACGCAATGTGCCGTCGCTTTAGTTGACTCACTCTTGCTTTCTCAGGGCGTGCCCTGCACTTGCCTTCGTTAAAAGGGGCACAAGTCATTTTAGACGCCAACTGCACAAAATTTTACTTTGGTCATGTTTGTTATAAATGAGAATTCATCATCAGCCTATATTTTATTTCCACTGCAGGACGAAGGCCTTTCCCTGTGATTTCCAATTACCCCTGTCTTGCGCTAGCTGATTCCAACTTGCGCCTGCAAATTTCCTAACTTCATCATCCCATCTGGTTTTCTGCCGACCTCGAATGCGCTTTCCATTCTGTAACCCTAATGGTCCACCGGTTATCGATCCTATGCATTACATGGCCTGCCCAGCACCATTTTGTTCTCTTAATGTCAATTAGAATATCGGTTATCTCCTTTTGCTCGCTGATCCACACAGCTCTCTTCCTGTCTCTTAAGGTTAGGCATAGTATTTTTCGTTCCGTCGCTCTTTGCGCGGTCCTTAAGTTGTTCTCGAGCTTCTTTGTTAACCTCCAAGTTTCTGCCCCATATGTTAGCACCGGTAGAATGCAACGATTGTACACCTTCCTTTTCAGTGGCAGTGGTAAGCTCCCAGTCAAGATTTGGTAATGCCTGCCGTATGCACTCCAACCTAATTTTATTCTTCTGTAAATTTCCGTCTCATGATCAGGGTCCCCTGTGAGTAATCGATCTAAATAAACGTACTCCTTGGCGGACTCTAGAGGCTGACTGGCGATCCTGAATTCTTGTTCCCATGCCAGCTAGGCTATTGAACATTATGTTTGTATTCTTCCCCCCCCCCCCTCCCCCCACTCCCCGTCGTCCGGGCCCCTTCCACGAAAAGATGAACCTACAATGACACGTCAACCGGCTAACACACGGCGCTGCCTCAAATTCCTCCACCGACTATCAATAGTGCATTATCTTTCTTTTCAATTCTACACCCTCGACGCTAACACACTCTCGCTCGTTACCTCACCCACCCACCTTGCCTTCTCTCCCCTTTAGACGGAGCCTACCTATATATACTGTGCCGAGGAGAGCATATGTCGCCTTGAAGAAGACAAGTCCACTTGTCCAAACGTTGGCTCCTGCTCCTACCTTGTTCTTGTTTTGCTTATCGTCTTGAAATTCCATCTCCCGCATTCCCCGTGTTTTCCCTAACGCCTAGCGCGACACAGACGCAGGACCAGATAAAGAGTGTACAGAACGCCGCGGATTCGAACATTTAATAAAACACATGAACGCTATAGCGTGGATGCTTCCCGTATAGAGGATGCCTCCCTGCTAGAGCGGTTGCTCACTGAGCCCTCGCGAAGCGTAAATGAGGCTCACGAGAAAAGAGAGACGAGTGTTTCTGCGGCACACGTTACAAGAGCCTTCGCTCCTGGCGTTGGCGAGACGACGCTGACAGCAGACTGGACCTACCGTTCACTATCACGAACCGAGGAAGAGCGTGCGCGGATGGCCAGACGGACGTAGCGGTTAATTACGTTCTAATTAAAGCAGTCAGAAACGGTGCACTCGGGGTCGCCGTCATTCTGATGCTAGTGCTCGTTTGCGTTTAAGCTTGCCCTGACAACTACACGGCTGTTTTCATTACGGCTTCGCACCGTGCCGTTTGGATGTGGGATGTAAGGGTAGGGTGTTGGGGGGAAGGGGGGGGGGGGCAGATGGGAGAGAGTACGTGTGAGCAGGCTGTGCTAGATGAGCAGGTACGCGCTGATTTCTGCCAAGAAGCGCGCTCGGCCATGCCGTCTGATAGACTATATATGGTGAGGGTGTACTTGCGCTGCTGCTAAGAGTGCGAGCGTGCGAAGCCCGCTCTTAAGCTATGCAGGTTAAAGAAAGATGCTCTACATATGTCTCACTGAAAAGTTATATGGTAAAGTACTTTATTGTTTTCGTCCGCAGGCAGACAGCCACGTGTGCTCCTAGTTTTCACCGCCAACGTCATCGCTGCCTTGTTATCGTGCTTTTTCTGTAGCGTGATGGTGCGCCAGCAATGTCAGATCGTTCATCCGTCCTGAAAGCTGTCGTTCTTTTGGCCCGTCTGATATGTTTTATGCACACTCTCATGCAGCAACGCTGGTGGCAGTTGTAAATAAAAATGTCACAGTTTCGCCCTAAGGGCGAAGCAATGAATGCGATAGCAACACAGCAATGTCATACGAAGTTAGGTGAGCGGCTTTGGTAGCAATATGAATTGCAGTAAACATGAGCTGATTAAGTAAGCAGGTGTGCTGCGGCGTAAGTAGACCGACATGAAGAGAGACTCGATAACCACGAGAAGGCGCGTGTGAAACGGTGGTGTTGATGAGAAGCGCTTCCCGTGGGCAGCGCGTGCGAAGGGACACACCTGTAGCGCTCCACTGCCGATCCGGGCAACATTGCATGGGTAGCGTGCGTTGGAAAATGTGGCCCGGCTATTACTAACTGAATGAACAAGCGTGGTGTAAGCGCGCACAAACAAACATGAATAGATCACACTGAATGACTGGAGACAACGACTGTCAAAACGCTGGCAGCGAGCGCATACGCCGCCGCGGGCGAAGGTACGTGCGGTCTATCGCTTCAACGGAAACTGAGCGGCGAATGCACGGCGCATAAAGGTCAGAGCCGTGTGGAGATAAGAGACGGTGCCGGAGAGCGAGCGACGAGCGCGGTTGTTGGCAGAGTAGAAGTGCGCCCCCCCCCCCCCCCCCCCCGCGCTCTCTCCGGCGCTGGTTTCCCGCTTCCTTGCTTGCGCGTGGGTGATTGAGTGCGTTCGCTCTCCGTGATAGCGCGCGTCCCCGCACGCTTCCGCTCGGGCATACGGCGCGCTGCGAAGATTTTATCTATAGGGAACCTCACGGCGACGGCGACGACGACGGCGATGGCGACGGCAGAAATCCGGTTGAAGTGTCCATATAATTGCTATCGCAATAAAAGAACAAACAAGCGGGTGGACATTCGGCCTATACGTTCGACGTCCGCGTTTGCCGCTTTCACCGCGGCGGTGAAAGCTGTTGTTGTTTGATTTATTTCAGGAAGCACGTTCGCCCAATAAAATAGTTTGGTTTATATTACTGCGCTGCACTTTAGTGCTATATACCTGCCTGCGCCTCTCCACTTCTACGTGACGATACGTGCAATCCGCCATTGTATCGTACTGACTAGTCTCCGCAAGTATGAGCTTAATTTTACAGGAGCGAAGTTACTTTACCTGGGCGAAATTGTCAGATTTCCTCAAAGCTGAAATGCAAAAATAAATAAACAAATAGAGTAGAAATACCATAAGGCCAAGCAGAAAAGGATCATGTTTAGTCGTTGATGTTTGAAACTGGCGTCAAAATAACTTTATAGACATAACAAGGTAAATACACCTGGTAGCGAAGCTTCCATAGAAGCCCATACGTTCAAAACATGGCGGCTTATCGGCGGTTCATGGGGCTTAGCGCCATCTGTGTGAGGAGGGAACACTTCCGGTAGAAGAAAAATAATTTGACGTCATATCCGTTAAAAACTGAAGTGACGTCATTTTGTTCTCATAGGCGCGAAATTTGTTTTCGGAGGCCTGCCATTAGAGCTGTATATTCCAGTGCCCCGCCATTCGACTTGCTGGGCGTTCCGAGCTTTCAGCGCGGAAAGCGTTGCAGGAAAAGGTCAGCCATACACATAGAGTTTCTCACTATAATATAGTGAGAAACTGTATGGCCGTACAGGTGTCGAAATCGCATCGCTGCACAGAACATACTTTCTTCAGAGGACGACGAACGCTTTGGGCGTAGATTGCGTAGAGTGCTCGTCCTTTCGTCGGACGCCAAGCCCGTCGGCCAGCGCTGTCGCACGAAAACAACTAAAGTAAACAAGTATCTGACGGTCGAAACTCACTAGTTTTGACTGCACAGGTTCAGAAACAATAAAACTACCCGCGTCACCTAATTCAGACAAATGTCGACATGCAAAACAACATAACATGTGAGGGGGGGGGGGGGGGTATTGTAACAGGTGAGCTTTACCAGCGCGCCTTTCCACGCAATCCAAGAGCTGCATTGCATTGCAAGTGATAGCGGCGTCAACGCCCGCCGCTATCGATGGGCGCTCTCATGGTTTGTTTGTTTGTTTGTTTGTTTATTTGATACCCACAGCGCCATAAGGCATTACAGTGGGGGGAATACTACATGATTACAAGACAGAACACAAGCTCAATTTTTGTCAGCGCCAATGGTTGGCGCTGACAAAAGGTATTTATTAATAATGATCAAGTAAAATACAGTGGTATCTTCTTTTCTCGCCATGCGTATATAAAATGGATTAGAAATTTTATTTTCGTTGAATTAATCTAACTGCGTCTCACTTTAATAAACAAACGCGTTTTTCTTTCCCACTGTTTATTCCCTCCAAACATAGTCGCGCTTCAATCGCTGCTGCCATAACCACCCTTGCTGATGTCGGTGACAATTGGTTCTGAACCGCTTTTCGCCCGAAGGTTCGCGACCTATGTGGATCGACCTTGGACAAAATGGCAAGAAAGGCATAAAGGCAAGTATATGGCGATTTCTGGCCCTCCAGGATGCATGAATATGCTGAATTTATTTGCACCCCAATTTCGGTACCTGTTTGCCATGACTATGCGTACGCGCACAGTGCCTCGAGCGGCCAGTCGCGCGGCAATTTTGCGTGCAATCGCGGACTTGTATCATGCTGGGAAAAACACTTTTATGTAGTACGTATTGAGCAACAGAAAGCTGCATCGGGTGTTTACAATGTTGCTCTGCAATTTTCTCATTGACAATTTTTATCTAACTATAATATTTGAGAATTGAATAAGTAATTAAGACTAATTATGTAATTAGCCGGAATGCAAAAAAATATCTGAGTATCTCCAAGCGACGGCAAACAACGTTCCCTCGGTTCTGTCCTGCTACGTGGCATTTACATATTTTAAAATCTTGGTGCATGATAGTTGGGACACCTTGTACATGACGAATGATATATTTGATGGAGGCGCCGAGTATGACATGACATGACAAGAACTTTATTCGAGTCCTGAGGAACTGAGATCTAGGCGAGCCGAAGGCTCCCCCAGATGAAGTCGGTGGCTCCGCCCACCATGGGACCGGTTATAGCCCGCATATTTTGACAAATGCTGTACGCGTTCTTGCGCAACGGAGGCTTTAGGATTATTGGCCACTTGACAAATTATGTCTTAATTGGTTAACCAAGTGCGAGTGCGCAGAGTAGCTCGGGTGGATTTCCTGGCAAGGTGCTTACGGAGCCACCGCAGCTTGGCGTTCTGGGATAAAGCTCGAGTTCATAGTAGGGTCGTGTGCACAATACCCTTCCAAAGAACGGGACGACCGTATCCTTTATAAGAAACGACTTCTTCAAGGAACGAGAAACAGCTAGAACATCAAGAAAAGAATAAGAGCTTTTCTAGTGGCACAATGTACGTGATAATATGACCGCACATGCCTTCCACGTCGCTACGAGTGGCGCTTTGAATAATATAATTTCAGCATGCCTTGCGCTTCACAAGCCCAACGAACTAGGCGAACTAAGAGAAGCATCGTGCTTGCCGGAAAGCCCTCCAACGTTTCCCTTTAATGACTAACTGTAACTGCCAAGTTAGGAAAAGTAAGAAATAATAAGTAAACAGGAATAAAAGTAATTAAACAGAAAGATTCACGTCGAATATCTGCGAACTCTAGCGTGGTAAATTACGTGTCCAAGCTACACCGTAATGTTTCTCTAGTGAGTAATTTGCGCTGTATTCTGTTTTCCGTGCCGCATGTAATGATATTCGTTAGGCGGGTTAGTTACCCCAATCTGCTTTAGCTGCGCAAGTCAGCGACATGCGATTATTTCTAAAGGGCGCGTCTGTACTTTATACGACTCGCCTAATGTGGCTAACACGGTTGTAGTAGCTCGTTTTATATATAGCATTTTTCTAGAAATAGATTTGAGCTGGCATCATTAAAACAATCTTAAACATCAATAAACGATGTCATTGTGGACATGAAAAAATATCCTGAACACTTATGGTTTATTTGAAGCGTATGTGTTCGTGCTTTTAACTTGACACATTTAAGAGTCTTAGTGTCACCTTGTCGGCTTAATTTTTACCACCATAATTCTTACATTTAGATAGGGTAATATGATTTAAGCATTCCTCGAAGAGTCCACACAGAAGAAATAAAAGTGTGACCCGTTCACACAGGGAGATGTAAGCCCTTGCAATGTCCCATCTCCTGGTATCTAAATGGTGATGTGCATGATCAGTGTACATAAACAGTCTACAAATAAATAGCAAACTTCTTTAGGGTTTGTTAATGCTATAGCATTAAGGGCATTTTATTGTTTCATGCATGTAACCTCATAGTACCTTCTTCTTAATATCGCAAGCTTTACAAAACATATCTGCTTGTGGACACATTTTGAGCGATACAGAAAAGGAGGTCAATCCATCTGAGACTTTCAAAACCACCTCCTAAGTATTAATTCATGCGGAGTAGGTTGTCAAATAGGCCTATGAATGATTTATCGCCGTGGTTGATGAGCCGATTCTCGTGCTAAGTGGGATTAAAACATTTATTACCTTAAACGAATACAAAAAAAGACCTAAAAAAGAAACGAACAGTGACATGTCATTGCGATACAACACGCACTGCTCCATCATTGTATCCGGAAAAACATTTTAGAGCGCTCATTCTAACCAAATGGTTGACGGAACGTACTACGGCAACAACAATAATTTTCGTGATGACAATGTCACCACTTATCAAAGACGTAAAAAAGTTCTGAACACACTAATGAATTTTGGGAAAAAGAGAATAAATTCACAAAAAACTTCTACACCAAAAATAATTAAAAAACAACTACTAAAATGTTGATATTGTTTTAAAGCACACTATATAAAAATAAGGTTGCACATACTTCATTAGTACACATTCCACGCGTGCAAACATCTTTCCTGTCCCAGTCGGACAACTACTTCACCTTTTATCTTTTCCTGTAGAACGAAATCACAACAATGCGTTGGTTTAATCGCCCTTGCGCGCACAGCAGCGCGCAATTGTCATGCACGAGACATGAGCACTTACAAAGTCAGCGACTTGCGAAACCAATAATACCGAAGAAGCGTAAAAAATTGTCCGTACCACGTATCTGCCACGAAAGCTCGCTTCGCTAGTCTCTGGAACCACATTATTCAAATAACACGCCACGCACCCTGGGGGCAACGCCAGAAGGTATGATAAATACAGGCTCGGGTATATCTCTTTCCCAGGAAAGAAAATATGCCTGGAATCGATGCAAGCTAACCGAATCACGTACATTCGGCGAAAGAACGCCAAGACCTGACATCCGCAGCGCAGGGTCCCGTGACACGTAAGACTTCGCGTCGTGTCAGCTCTTCGGAAACGGAAGGAGAGAAACCGTGCATAATTATGGAGCGCAGGTGACGCGAAGATGGGGCGAAAATGAGGAACGGGTGGTGTTTGCTTAGAAGCAACGATCGTTTACTGCAGCCCAAGCATCTCCGGGACACCCAATATTCACGCGTGCGCGTGATCCCGGATTGAACGAAGTGCGGGAGTTCCCTTATTCGGGAACATCCGGCAAGGCGCGGCAAAACGGCGCCGCATTACCATAGCCTTGCGCGCCGGTGCTCGCTTTAATGACACAACAGCAAGTTGCCCTCTATGATGATACTTTCTCGGTACTTAGCACCGAGGTCCGGGTCTCTTTTAACCCGTGTTTGCGAAACTTGCGGTCGCTGCTGCGTGTTTATCTCCTCTGGATCTTACGTGTGTGAACTGGCGGCGTGTTGCGTGCCCGTGCATATTTGCTACTTCAGGAGGGACGCAAGGTGGCAAATCCGCGGAGCATGGCGCTCGTAGTGCTGACTCGGAGAAGATGCTGCTCCGCCCGTGATCCCGCCGATTGCATATTCATACGCGCATTGGCAACGGGCAAGGAATCGAGGAAGTAAGGAATAAAACCTTGTCCCTCCCAACGTTCGCTCTGCATACTACCAACGGTTTTGGAGACGACTGACTCCCGCATTTTCGTGCGACGAGCGCATATGAGACAGGTGCGCGTGCATATTTTAGTGGAAACTGACGCTTTCGATCACCTTTTCCGGCCGTGTTGCAGACTGCGGCTACGCGCTCACTGTTGTTTGTTGGCTCTCTGTTGATGGCTCCTACCTACTACGGGCTATCGGACACGATTCCAGTGGAATTAAGAAAACGCGTTCGGAACTAACAGGAAAGGCAACTGAGATAGTTAGGGAACAATGAGAAATGAAAAAAATAACAAAGTTCTAAAGTACTAGAAGTTTTACTAGTGAATTGCTTTGACACAATTATAAATTGTCGAACGGCTGTGCAAGCATCCCTGTGACACTGTTCAAGAGAGCAAGGCCCCAGAGAAAATAAATTTCAGGAATGGTAAAATTACTCCAGTTCGGCTAACTGTTGCTTCTACAACGTACTTGTTTCCAAATGCGAACCGGCGAGAGAATAAAAAATAAATAAAAAAATAAGAAAAACAGATAAATTGCCTCATCTGACCAGCAAGACCAACCGTGCGCTGATAAAAATTTTAGAAGGTATTTGACAAAGAAGCGAATTAAAGTTACTTAAATTTTTTTACGTTATTCTTTCTTATTATCTCCTATTCCTTGTAGCCGCCTATCTTTCTTACACGCACTGCTAAGCGCTCGCTGCGTTCATCGAAAGCGTATGCTGTGCATTATTATCTACGAATTACACGCTGGGTGTTCGCGAGTCTGCGGCAGACAGCCCCCAACAGAATCGGCATCGGATCATGCAGCTGTACGCAGGTGTAATAGGAACGTTTTGCACAGCGCACACTGCCCGCAATTCCGCAGCTCTTAAATAAACGCTTGTTGGTTGCTTGAGCAAGTTCATTTAGCAGATTAGCACGTTCTTTCTGTCTGCGCTCTCATGCCTTGATTGCAGAACCATTAGTATAACAATTCCTACAAATAAGTGGATACGCAGTTAGCAACTCCTACCTTCGTCATTTATTTAGAGTTATACACTTCTAAAACGTCTTTTTGCAGCGCTAACAGTCAATTGATCCGTATAAAAGCATCGGAAATTCTTTGTGCTACATTTATTTTTAGGGATGAAGAGATCCGCACTATACTATTCATAACTAATTTCCAGTCACTTTCACATCTATCACTACATATCACAGAAGCACGATATAACCACGTTTTCTTTTTCTAAAAAAATTGTGCCATTATTCATTGTTGGAGAATATATTTTTGCACGGTATTTTAATTTTAGAAAAATTGGTAAACTCCACAAGCCAACAGGTTGGGGTCACGATGACGTGCAGGAAGCGCGGTTAAAATACTGCGCGTTTACCACAAAGCCAACGCCAACGGCTAGCCAGGTATAGGCAGCCGCGAGGATAAACTTAGAACGAGACGCGAGTCCCCGTATTTCGTCTACGAGTTCCGAGTGAGAGAGATAGAGAGAGTGGGAAGGTAGGTGTGTCAATAGAAAACGCATGCAAGAAGACTAGATACGAACGCCGTACGAAGTGTTTCCGGATTATGCAGGCCAAAAGTTATGCTGCGAACATCTCATTACAAGTTCCACGTTATCGCAGGGGGAGAACGCCCCTTCTTCTGCTTTTTCTTGGCTATTTTTTTTCTCTTGTCTTCGTGTTACTCCCATTGCGCAGGAAGCTGCACTGGCACAGGTGGAAATTTGTATGCCAGTTTTGTTGGCACCGGCCTTGGTCCCTGCGAAGTTACATACCGGACCAAACTCCCGCTTGCTTATTATTTTAAAGCATACTTTTGTTTCGCCTACCCTCCCGGGTTTGGTGTGACTGCTGCTGCTGTCTGCTGCTGGGTCGGTCCAAATCTCCGTGGATATATTTATAAATATACACGAAGTTCATGTGTACGCCAGATGATATTTGCAGCAAACGGGCTTATATAACCCTCGTACACTGGCCGACCAAGTAGTACCAGTAAGTGAATCTCTGTTCATCGTAACAAAAAAAGAAAAAAAAAGAATTCCTTTTGAACCTTAACAGGTAATGTCATCTCACAGGTATCGCCAACGCACGCCCACCTGTTAAAGAAATAATTCGTCTTAACCAACGGACTATTTGTTTCCGTTGATTTTCTTTGATTTAGCCATTCCGTATGTTCCACTGTGTGTGTGTGTGATCACTCCAGAATGGATATGTGTGGTCAATCCTCCAGAATGAATATGTACCACTGCGCGACACGAGAGGTGCAGAATCCTTAACTGCAGCTAGATATGCGTCATACTTTTCGGCGCATGCACCTGTCATCGCCATACTTCCCTCGACCATGATGACACATCCACATCGTCCTCGTCACATTGCACGAGATTACGCATTATTGCATAGGATGAAAGTAAAGACATTTGTACGCATCGTCGTTAAAGCATTCAAATAACCGCTTCAATTAAACTTATTTTCACCGTTCCAGCCTGTGTGTTGGACTTGCATAATTTTTTTTTCTGGATCCCTTCTTTCTTTCTAGACAAAGGGGAGACTTATTTCTCCCCATAGACAGAGGCAGCACTCGAGGACACGTTGTATCACCGAGCCGAAGCTCTGTTTACTGATGCCCTCCTCGGATACGCTGGGGAGGACATCAGTAATCACCATGTTTCACGCCCGTAGGTATGCGCTCGACTGTAACCTAGGACGTGTTCGTAATGCCATTGCATTACGGAGTCATTTCTCTTAGACTTGCTTTTCCTGCCCTATGCGCTTTCGTCTACACTATTTATTCCATACAGATGGAAGGAGAAAACAACAAATGTTATCGATCAAGTGGGCCGGCAGTGGTTTCCCCGAAGGGAATTCGCAAGGTAAACCCAGAAACTTAGTTACCCTACGATGCAGAGTGTGCGTGGATGGCGAACACAACGGCGCAGACACGCGCGCAAAAAGACTTCGTCAACTGATGGGCTATGTCGCTATGATGACAACATAGATATCCCCGTAAACATTAAAGAAACCCAGATAGGTTAAGTAACGGGTCGCACTCTGCCATAGACTATATCTCGAAGGCCAGAAGTAACTTTGGGACGTAAATAATGATAAATTAACGCGTTTATAGTTTGCTATTGAATAGTAACGAAGCTGTACTCTTCTCACAGCTGCGGGATATTGCAAAAGGCTTGAGACGTTTTGATCACGATACTTTATTAATGACAGCGAAATTGTCGATATTGTTGGTATCGGCAGTCACTTATGATATACTTTAGAAGTGACAGTGGTCTAAGAAAAATGGGAATCCATCATCACGAGGCCGATGGCCTTGTGCTTGGTGCTTAGCGCTAGAGATGAAGGTCACTGGGATGAAGATCAAGGAAAGAAAGAAGTAAAAGAACCTCACGAAACCATACGAGTGCAAGCCCACCACAAATTCCTGTATGGACACAGGTTTGTTACTGCGCACTTGGTGCAAGTGAACGTGCACCTCGCCAAACAAAATGGGGAAAGAAAGATACGTAATTATTCTTCTCAAAATAAGCTTATTATAAAAGTTAGCCCCCACTCTGTTTAGAAATAAGTCAAGTAGAAGATCGCCTGGCCCGCTGAAAGCCCAAATTAATTCCACTACACCGATCACCCTAGCCTGGTGCACGCTGAATTCTTCATGCAGAACCATCACCATCCCACACTTTGTGACAATAGAGTGCGAGTACTAAACGTTAGGCACTGCTGGGAACAACTTTTCAGTGGCCACGCAACTAAGCGCCGTGTAAAGTTGTCCACGGGCTATTTTGCTGACTGTCCAGGAGGAAACATTTGTTGATAGTAGGGAGTGCATACGAGTTTGATTGCTCGCTTTCACGGTAAGGGTACATATTTCAATAAATGAGACACTATGGACATCATGCCGAGGCGCAGAAGCGTTCGAAAGTTCACTGAGGGATCCATCAGTTTCCGCTGAAAGCGTTCTGGCTTTGAGCAGCACAATTAACACCTTACTGACACTTCGGTGGCAGACTGTGGCAGGTTTTGGAGCCGCACATGGTTAACAGGAGAATAAAATTCCGGCAGAACCCATCTGACGATGAAGGTCATCGGTAATGCGAATAGCGTTCAAGCTATGTAGTGACATTGTATTGCTGAAGACACGTTTATTTAGTATCTATAGTGGCCATTCTGAGACTTCCGTTGCTTCACTGCTAATAATACCATGCTGTGCGGCGAAGGCGAAGTTGAAGGAGAGAGTGTGCAAACCAAATTCTTTGGAGAGTAATATCGCAAATAAAACCACTGCCACACACCGAAGGTTTTGTCGAGAACAAGAAGTGGTGGTTTCATCGCAGAGATAAAAAGTAACAGAAAGAAAAAAAAATGGCTTGCCTGTATTCATTGTTATCCAGAGCTCTACTCAGATAAATGCAAAGACTGCAATCAGCGGGTGGACCTCAGACACATAATCTGGGCTTGCCCCAACATAGTGGAGGGGCCAAACAACACATATACGAACGCAGAGCAGTGGGAGACCACGCAGCTCAGCTCAAACAGCGAGCACCAACTGAATGTCATCAGGCAAGCCGAAGATGCCGCTAGGACCCAAGGGCTCCTGGCCGCCATCTAAGGGAGGGGAGATAAACTCCTCTTACACTTTCTGTTTTCAATAAAAGTTGTTTCTCTCTTGCCTGTGATCTTTGCATTCCGATTCTTACTTTGTATAACCTTCTGCGAGGACAATTTTGGGCCATTTGATGGCCATCTTGGCACAAACTATGCACAATGGTGCAGGAACACGCAACCGCCAGGTCATGATTCTACGCTCCCGAGCATACCATTAATTCTAAGATAGTTTTGTTTTGTTTTCTTTTCATTTTTCTCATGTCTTCTCAAGAACAGTCGTAACAAAACTGGGTTCGCGACGCCAGGAGCGCACCGTGACACCGCAAGCGAGCGTTCGAGTCGCCTTTCTTTTATTCCGGAATCTGAATAAACCCAGGATCAGTGTGACGTTGCAGGCGCAGTTCATATACGCCTGCATAGGATCGGTCGGCCATCTATCATAGTCTCCCTCAAAATGGTTCGAGAGTACATAGGCATAGAGGAAGCCGGAATCACTTTGTGTATGAACACTACTGCGCGCGTCTGTGCTTGTTATTTGTATCTGTGCGTCTAATGCATGCTGGCATTTCAGGATAGCCAGCCCTGCAGAGGCCTATCTCCTGATTTTTCTACATTTCGGATACATATATACCGCAATCACTTGTGCAGAATAAGCAGGAGGAGTATTGGCAGCAGTACTGTGCTGATACTTTTTATTATTGTTCTCCCTCTCCTTAATCAATGAAATGTAGAGAAAAAAAGTTGAGCCAATATTCTCAAAGTGCTATGCACATGATCTGCGGTGACAGTGGTTTGTATGTGAAAAGGCTTGAAACAAATATGGTTGGTACGCTGACAAATTTAGATGACCGCCTAAGTTACGAGCGTTCTACGTTTTCGGTTAGATCATGTTATCAACCAATGTGTAACCGAGTCAACTTTTTCGGCGTGAACAAAACAAACGCTGGATAAAGAAGTCAAGAAAAAGACTCAGGGAAGCTCTGCCATGAAGCGAGGAGACTTAGAATCACAAGGTACGAGACACAGGGAAGTGTTTAGCAGGCGCTGAAACGTTGCAACGTTCGTAGCATACGCCGCTGCGAAGCGGAAGGCTAAACGATGCCAAAATAACTCAACGCGTCTTGTCACCGCGATTATGCAACAGCTGACGACGCTGCTGCTGTTCCTTCTCGTTTATAGGTTGGCTACTTGCCCGAGTAACACAGTGGAGTATAGGTAAAGGACGACATGTTTGTTAGTTCAGGAATAAAGGCAGTTTCAGACCGAAGGTGGGGTTGCATAGGAGTTGAAGTAAAGAACTGAAAGCCGTAGAAAATATATCCCATTTACCCACAGGGACGTAAGTCTTATATCAGTTCTTCGAGAGCATTCTATGTATGCATGCACAAGCAATCTATCTCCCTAAGTCCGATACCCCTACTCTCTACCCTGTTTTTTTTAATCAACATAACCAAAACCGAAAGATAATCAACTAAAAGGAATGAAAAGAAGCAAATAGGCAAAGCGCATTAAACATACGGGATAAACTCGTTTCTAGTCGCAAAACCTTCCCTTCTACTTTCCACAATTCTTCCTTCATCAACTAATATAAAGAAAAGCAAAAACAATCAAATTTACATCGCCTTTTCTTCAAAAAGACGCAACTGTCATCGAGAAAAAAAAAACCACAGCTAGAACTTAAATTGCACATGCAATCAGAATGGCTCGTTGGTAAACTATCACGCAGAAAATCTCGCTCCTTAATCAGTCTTCTCCTGAAGCCGTGCTTATCATAGAGCCTAAACAACACGCCCGCTTCGATTGAAACCGCGATCCGGGCACTTAAACGCCGCCGAAAAAATTGCGTCGTGTTTCAGAACTGCGTTCGTTAGTTTCGCAACGTTCATATCTCCACCGTCGCACAGAGAGTCACCGAGCCTGAGAAAAAATAGCTGGCCCTCGGTGACATCCTGCCAGTCAGCCGAGACTTTCCACGACTTGTCCCACCCATCAGTTCTCGTGGCATTCAGAACGGTCCTAAGGGCAAGCACGACCTCTAGAATGTTCTTTCGCTCAGTCAACGAGGCTGTCCTATCGACAAGGTGAGAAAGAAGTTCACTTTCGTTTTTTAGCAGGAAGAGAATCAGTTTGTTTTCCTTCTCGAGCAAGTAGTGCCAAACGGCCTTGGCTATCGGGACGCCGAGTACCGGAGCATTCATCAGATGTTTCCGAGGGTTCAGCACATCTAGGACCGCGTATGACCATGGCGTAAAGGTCACCCAGGGCTCCGAGGCGTACACGGTGGCACCCGTAAGGTGCCACTTCGGAAAGTGTCGCCGCCTTCTTTCCTTCTCCAGCCTAAATTCGTAGTGCTTAATTAGGAGGAAGAGTGCACTGAAGTTGCCTACTGGCATCGGAGGAGTCAGTCGGCGAGGCAAAGCACTGTACGGTAGAAACGGACTCAGTCCCTGCACGTAACTGAACAACGTTTTTTCTTCTCCCGGAGGCAGAAGGCTGGCCACGGTAGCCTTCACAGCGTCGGTGACCTTGACGAAAATGTCTCTCGCGAGCTGGTTCTTCGGCGCGCTAACCGTCAGCTCGGCGTAATAGTGGACCCATATGTTCGGGAGGCCGTCCTGGAACAAACAACGAAACTCGGAGTGGTGGCTGGCGTTCGCAGTGCCGTTCACAGTGAGGTCCTGATAGATCGACGCGACGGCGTGCACCATAACCGACGCCACTGGAAGTGGCGTGGAGACACGCGTCGCCAGCTGCTTGAAAACTGTGAAGATGCGTCCCGGCATATCGGCGCAGATCATTCGAACGTCGAGGTGCGGAGCTTTGAAGACGTCTTCCGACAACGTGTCCCACGCCGTCGCGGCATCCGATTCCCGGAACAAGTTGGGGCTGCAGCTCGATACCACGCCATCGGGCCGATCGTCAAAACTTGCCTCGAAAGCCAAGTAGTCGCTGAGTCGCACCGAGCCGCCCGTCTGATCTCGTACCACACCGAGCACGCCATCGATGCATTCGAGGCAAGCGTGGCTCAAGAACGAGAAAGAAGAGGCGAGTGTTCCTAGGGGTACGTCGACTTGAAGCGTCGGGTAGTGCAAATCGGCGACGGAGATGTGCACGTGAGTCTTGATGCCCAGCCTGAGGGAAAGGTACGCCATAAAGAGCAAGAGCTGGTCGGCGTTAACCGTACGCGATAGCCGGGCACCGTGCAAGATCGCCGGCGTCATTTCCTTCACGAACGCCAAAGGCCCGCGGTTTAGCGAGGATTCGCACTGCGAGCGCAGAGCGCTAAGCAGCTTGCCGGAAAGCGCCTCGGGGTGCTCTCGAGAACGAACCAGCGCCTCGCGGGCGTTCCACGAGTTCCAGCGAAACTCGGGCGTCTCACCTCTCGCCTTACGTGGGCACACGTACTGCTCGAAGTCCTCGCAGGGGTCGCGGTCCCGGTCGACGCGCAGGCTTTTCAGAAAGTCGAGGCAGCAGAACGACTCGGCGGTCGAGTCGGCGCTGTTGGCGCTCGACTGAAACCGCCTGATCTTGTGCGAGAGACCCCAGAGGAAGATCAAGCAGGCTGCCCCGACGGCCAGGCCCGAGATCAGTATGGCGGCGAGCTTGCGAGGGCTCTGCACGCTGCGCTGCTGAATCGGTGTGGGCCGAGTGTCCGGGAAGGGCGAGTGGAAGCTGCTCAGCATCGTCGACGAGTCCTTGCCGAGGCGCGTAGTGGTCGACGGGGCGCGTTCGTACACACGCATAGCTGCGCTTCCTCTACTTCTTCTACTGCTGCTTCACTCTTGGCTATTCTCTCTTACGCACGATATTGGTGGCACACGTGAATGATAGCAAAAATGGGCAAGAATTGGGCGCGCATACATCATTCGCATGTCGGCACTAGGGCACTGCAATAGGAACGTATGTGATGCCATATTTCACTTTGTAAGGGAAAGAAGGAGACTGCCATGTTGATTTTATTGTTTCACTTTCCAAAAAAGTAAAATATTAAGTACAAAAATGCTAAGATAATATAGCAGAAAATTGATAATAATGATTAGAATTCCTTTACTATGTCATTCTTCAATAAGAAAATCCTATTTAATATTCTTCCTTTTTCTACTCCCTGCCGCCCGATTCATTCAACCGTCAGTTGCAATTCTCGCCTTCGTTCCTCGAAGAGGCAGGACGTGCGTCACGTGATCTCCTGAACAACACTTCGCCCCCAATGTAGTGAACGATGTTTAACTCGTACATCCGGGACCTCCAACAGGTGCGACCTATTGCTAGCGCATTTCTCTCGCATTCACCGCTAAATTGGCACATCTCTTTTTTCATGCTTGGAACTTACTTACCTAACTTCAAATGCATGCATTACACCTTATTCCAGTTTTGTGTCTATGCGAGGGGAACAGGTTTCATGCGATCCACTTGCGACGTGGGGATGTTTCGCAAAACGAATACATTTATTGCCCGCACAGTTACAAAACTGATGCTCCCAGTAATCTATACAGCTCTACAAAAGTCGAAATTGAGCACGAGCGTAACAGGTAGACTGCTGCTGTCGATTATGAAACGAACTCGGAATTGAATTTCGGACAAAAGGCGCGGTTGGTATGCAAGGCCGGCCCGGGAGTAAAACAGCTTGCTCTGAAGTGAATGTTCGTTGAAAACAAGCTTTCGTAAGATCGAGTACATTGCCTGTTCATGAAGAGAGAGCAGGGACAACGTCTGGCGAGAGCTACGCTTATTTACTTATTCGACTGCAGTAGTTAAGATATTCATCCTATCGTGATCACGACAAAATGAACATTCACCCCAGTGGCTCGGTGGTTATGGCACTCGCCGGCCGAGGACTGGGTGGAGGGTTCAATTCGCGTTGGCAGCGACACTTTGCTGCGGAAATTCCAAACACAGCTTAATCGAGACCAACATGTAGCGAGTGTTCACCGTAAAGGAAATGTTTTCGTCATGTTGTTTTTCAACATACGCTAGGATTTACCAACATGTAAGGTTGGAATCGTTAGGTACTTTAACAATACTGTCATGTACGATACATCGTGACCCGCTTATAGCTGCTAAAAGAGATTACAATTTTTTTTTATTATTATGAGGGTCAACGCAAATGCGTCATTGGAATCAAGCACATTTGGAGGTAGGTAACGAAGCTCAGTTGGCATGCTTCAAGGACTAATAAACAAATCATAATGTTTAGCCCTAGATAGCTCAAAGAAATACAACAGTCTGCAACTTGGATTGTATTCTCAGGCTGAATGGTGTCTTTGGAACGTCGAATAGCTCTAGTTTAGGTTGCACTAGCAGAGCGCAAGTGACCTATTAAGTAAAGTTAGCTTAACTAAATTCTGGAGTTTTAGCGCCAAAACCACGAGTTGATTCTGAGCCACGCGTAGTGAGGGACTCCGGATTAATTTTGACCACCTGGGGGTTCCTTAACGTGCACTCAATGCACAGAACACGGGCGTTTTTTTGTATTTCACCCCCACCGAAACGCGGCCGCCGCGGCCGGGTTTTGATCCCGCGGCCTCGGGCTCAGTAGTGCAAGGCCAGAGCCGCTACGCCGCCACGGCGAGTGCTATTCGCGCACTTTGTGCACCTCCACTAAATGTAAGTTCAGTGAGACATCCAAACTAAACTGGGTTCGTATTCACAAAAGAAAGTCATGTATTCACAAAAAACAGGGCCCGGATTCACAATCGGGACGTAGGACGTACTAGCGATGGCGTGCAGGCCAATAACAGACAGTGCGTATACGAAGGAAAAAAAAAAAAAAAAACTTTCAGCCCCCGTTTCCCACAAGCGCTGGCTCATTGGCGCTCGCGTATATGTTGCCGAGCACGAGGTAGCGGCTTCGATTGTAGGGCAGCACGGCTGCATTACGAAGGAGCTTAAATGCAAAGATATACTTATATATAGATGCGTGATGAAGTTAGAAAATTTGCAGGCGCAAGTTGGAATCAGCTAGCGCAAGACAGGGGTAATTCGTGGGTACTTGAAGGGAGAGACCTTCATCCTCCAGTGGACATAAATATAGTATGAATGAAGATGATGATGATGATGATGAATCTAATGTATTCGAAATAAATACCAGGCGCCTTATCGCTACGACCATCATAGATTTCATAGTCTCACTGTTGATTTGCGACGTTGATCGCCATGAATAAGTTAAGTTAGTCACATCGGCTAACTATACCTACCAGACTTTCAATGCACTACTGAGAGTGCAACCTTTTTGTACTCGTCCCCAACTCGTCCTTGTATTGCCGAGATGGAAAGAAAAGAAAAAAAAAGCCATTAAAGCTTCCATAGTAAAATATGCGCATATTTAGAAGTGGTAGTCATGTCGCAGCACTTATGATCGTCGTGACATTATTGAAGAAACGTGGTCGACCACTCGGAGTTGTTTGTGCGCGACTAAAGAAAAAAAAATAGATAGAGGTAGCTTCGCTGCTACGGACTATTCCTCGAAGCACAATGGTAAATCAAAGAGGGAATTACGACACATCCCGCGCAGCAGAATAAAAGGCAGCCCTTTACGAGACGATTTACGGAGAGCGGTCACACGAGGCAATTACCACTGCGCCATTCATCACGACAAATGCGATCGAAGCCGTATTCTGTGCCGCAATTTAAGAGGAGCAGAACATGAAAGAAGAAACGGGGCGTGCGGGAACGAGGCTGGAGAAATCTGAGGTGTTACGTGCGAGCTTGCTTACTATCTTGGACAAACGTGAATGCAAGTAAAGAAAGCAGGTAATGGAAGAAAAGAATCAAGAACGTACTGCCGATTTCTTTTCCGGCATGAAAGGATATCCATATAATAGTGAGCCGTGGTGAAAAATATTAGAAAGCATGCATATTCGGACTCACTTGTGTAACATATTTCGCGGAAGTTATGCAAATTGCGAACGGAGTGTTAATCACGTTTTAATGAGCCCGCTCTTAAGCAGGGTATCACCAGCCATCAGGCGGTGAGTTGCACCGGGAAGCGTTTCCTCTCTGCTTTGCAGAGAAACTGCCGCACGCGTCTTCTTCTGTGTCTCCCATTATGTGTTGAATTTGGTCTTGCCTAAATTTTTGTCTCCGAAAGACCGCGCATCAGCAAGCAACGACTCCTTTCTAGGATTCATGCGTATCGCCATCCAAGGGTGCGCGAAAGTGGGCTCTGATGATTCGACTGCTGGCCTCCCCCAGGATTTATTACTGAGGACATTGTGACGTGGGGGAACTAATAAAAATATGACGCATAAAGGCACACTTGCTGGTTATTTGAATAGTGATGTAGACTTAAGCGAGTTAGAGTTGTCCGGTATTACAAAATCGTACTGGAAGAACTTTTGCCTTTTTTTATTGATTATAACGCTTCTTTTTCGGCGTCCGAATAAGCGGACAATGGACAGCAACGGAATTATTTAGAGAACAAACATTTACACTATTTTAAGTCGTCTGGAGGAACGTGGTTGCGCTAAAGATTAGTGATCAACCAATCTGTGCAGGTGCTGTTAAAGGATAGCGTAAACTGTCACACAAAACCGCGATAACCGGCCTATAATATGACGGCGGTATCGTTGACAATGGGGACAATAACGGTAACAATGACGACTACTGAATTACGGCAGCAAGAGGTATCACGCACTACAAACTCAATGGTCGAATTTTGGTGGAAACAAACAGAACATGCTTTGGCGGTGTTAAAGAAATGATCATAAAAAAAAAGCCGCAGTTTCGCCCGAAAGACGAAGTATCGATTGCGAAGCAATTTAGTAGGCAGCTATACGAAATAAGGAAAGTAGTTTTATCAGCCATACAAACTTGAAAACATTCGTTTACTAACTGAATTGACAAGCATGGTGTCAGCGCGCACAGGCAAACATGAAAACATCACACTCGATGACTGCGGACACTCGCTGTCAAAACGCTGGCGTGAGAAAGCGTGACAGCAGCAGCGAACGAAGTGACCGTGCTGTCTATCGCTTCAACGCAAACTGAGCGGCGAGAACACAGCTCGCACGAAGGTATGAGCCGTCTGTAGATCACTTTCAAGATACGGATCGCGCGAACGCCCACGGCCGCGCAAAGTACGCAGTTGCTGGCGGAGTGGAAGCCGCTCCCTTCCCTCCCGCGCTGCCTCCCAGCTTTCCTCCTTCTCGCGTGCGAGATAGAGCCGCGAGCGTCAGTTCCCCTTGCACCCGGTCCCTAAATACGCAGTTGCTGCCGGAGCACAACGCCCCATCTCTCTCTCTCACTCTCCTCCCCTGACAGCCTTTCGCGCGACGGAACACGACGCGTTTTCTGCCTGCTTTCCTCCCTCGCGCGCACCAGATTGAGCCGCCATCGTCGGCTCCCCTCGCGTGCTTTCACTTGCACATACAGCATACGGCGCGCGGTGACGGTCGGCCTTGCACTTTATACGGAACACCACGGCGACGTCGACGTCGACGGCAAAAATGCGCCTGGAGTGTCTACATAATTGCTATCGCAATAACGATGCCCGGGATACATGTAATATACTTATCAATGCCGTTTGATTGTCGCCGGGACATTAATGATGTCGTAAACAGTTTCAACGGGTGACCATTATCGCGACACATCAACACGACACCGTTTCGTTGTTCTTCTGCGATAGACTGTTGCCCCGTTCGAAGTCTTTAGCGATATTCCGATGTGCGACGTTTGTACACAAACACGTCCAAATTGAAACGATCGCCGAGCCCTGACAACAGTATTTTCGGTTTGCGACCATGTCTTTGCAACACTATCTGACCTCAGGCTGTTTCCTCGTCTGTTCTGGAAATGCTTGGGCTTCGGCAAAGCAGTGAGCTTGAAACGACATGATAGGTTCACCAGCAGCTAGCAACAGAGTTCTCCTCGTTATATTGTGTTAACTAGCGTTGACATGAATCATTAGTTTAGTGAGACTGATGAGAGAGATGATATATCTAACATACGCAGGCATGACATAGAGTTATCACAAGAGCAAGATAACAAAGTCGCACATAAATTTTCTTTTTCCGGTGGAGCCCCGTTCCTGTTAGTCCTTATGGATATTGTCACGTAGTAGTGACGCTGAAGTAAACAGACGTAAAACTGTGTATGACGAAACTGATTCTTTATTGGGCGAACCTGTGCCCACAGAAGCAAGCTACACTCGAAGCACAACGAAAGCGGCGAACACAGTCGGCGATCGTCGAAATCTGATCAGCGACGAAACGTGTCGGCTTTTATACGTGAGTCATCGAAGGTTCCAGATTAATTCCTGGTGCCCGCTTGTCTTCCAGAAAGTTTTAGACAATTCGCGTCGCTCATACAATCAGATTACATGAGCGTCGGCGACCACAGACGACGGATGGATACATCGATAACGTTCGAGAAGCTTCCGATGCAGGCGCGTCCTGCGCCCAGCGATAACGTTTAACATTTGTTAGCCGGTGGAAAGCGGCCACCGGTGAAAGATAAACGTGTATACGTGTCACTATAATATCAGCCGCTCACACTTTTGATATAAAAAGTATAAAGAGAAACTTGGAGTGACAGCGAGAGAGAAGGCAGGAAGGAAAGGTAGCTTTTTTGCTCTCAGAAGAAACTCGAAGCACGACCAAAGCGCGGTAGTTGCGATATCACAAATGGCAGTTCCAATAATCATTTCATTGCTTCTCGCGTTCCACATTTCCTGCGCAATGGAGAACTACTGTTCTTTAATGTGTGTACATCTGCCTAATTAGCGGATATAAACACGGATGAGGAATTACAAGACTTAAGAGCGAGAAAGAGAAAAAAAAGAGGTGACCAAAATATTGCCTATTTTGCTTATTATAACGTGTATGAACCATTTGCTAGCAATTTTATAGCAATACAGCATCTTTAAGATACGCAAACAACAAGTTTGGAGCCCGACAGTGCTTAGACGGGCCCAAGTTCTACGGCATAAAGTACTTCTCGATGTCAGTAGGTGCCGAACAAATTCTGTCAATTTGGCTTTTTTGAAAACTTTCATCTCTGTAGACTGGGCATGCTAACAGCATATGCTCAACCATGAATATATCAACATAGCTGTTGCAATAGGGGCTAGTAGAATGTTCATGTCGCCTTAAATAACTGTTTGTTAATGCAGCGTTTAGGCGAAGACATTGCTCTAGTGTTTCTAGATGTGGAAAGAGGCACGGAAGTTTTGATCACAGGGAAGGGTTTACAGAATGCAGAAAGGTATGTTGGTGAAGCAGTGGTGTCGTTTCTGCGCGGGTGTAACTCTTCACCATCGCTGATGCACCACTTTTTGTAAAGTACATATTCACGCAACTCTTGTAGGGAAGAGCACTGCGGGCACTTTCATCGACTGTATAAGCACTTCAGAGAGAGAGAGAGAGAGAAACTTCATGCACCACTCCACTGCTGTGAAGATCGATTACCAGCGTAGCAGTTTAGCACACTTCATAGAGGTGACACAGAATTTAGATCAAAAGTATGAGGAAATTTTATTTCTCTTCAGCGGCAACTGCGGTCATCTGTCAGAAATATACGTGCACACACTTGTATTTTGATCGCAGCACGGCGGTCTTCATCGGCAGCATCCATTCGCGTGGAAGACTATCGCCACCATGGGGAGCCGGAGGAAACTAGATACGCGCGACGGGACCGCCACATAGGGAGAGCGGAAGGAAACTAGGCACGCAAGCGCTTGGAACGACGACAAAGGGAGGGTGGTGCGAGCGTACACATGGCCGACGCGGGTAGCACAGCGGCAAATCTGTGAAAAACCGTTATTTACCTGAGAGCCTCCTGATTTTGAAAATGGTGCCTATTGATAGCTAATCTATTGAAAATGCATACCCAAGTGATGAGACGCATAAGCTCTTGCATAGAAGGAATCGATTTTGCATCAAATTCGGGAGCTGAGTTTTCGCATACGCAGATTTGTTAACGGACATGAAAAATTCATAAAACCCAGCGATGGAGAGCTTCGCTGTAAAAAGAATATTTCTTTGAAGCGATATTGCTCCACGTCGCCGTCGTGAACAGCATGGGATCACGAAGACACTGGTGGTACACCCTCGATGTAGATTTTAGAAGTACACTCATATTTAAGGGCCCAGTAAGTAACACACCATTGAGTAATCGAGCATTGGAATAGTAACGCCGTATATTCTCACACTAACGTAGCGGAAGACATAACATTAGCAGGATGGTAAACAATATGTTGCTGGCTAGTAATTTTTCCCTTCGAAGGTAAAGAAAAAAAAAAGAAAGATGCAGTACACGGATTATGCTCGGTATTGGTAAAACTATGCACACGCAGTGCTTTCAACGTCGCACAGGCAAATATTACTGACTGTGCTGTTATAGGCGCAAAATTACGGAAGTACGTTGTAGACCATGTAAGTACTCCTTGTTGCGTAGAAAATTAAAGTTGTCTACATTATTTCAGAGCGCAAGTTCTGCCGCGTCGATGGCACGAAATTGCATCCTGTCATGAGAAAAAAAAAACAAGGAAAAAAAAATCAGACAAGTGAATTGTTCAGCAAAGACGTAGAAAGTAAAGGAAAAGGTGGAACACTACGGCTAGCTCGCTCGGTGCAGCGCCTACTTCGATCGGTCTCACATGTCGGGCCGTCTCGAAAATCGACCAATTTCTGTGGTTCTCCTATAATACCGCTGGGAGGGGAACAAGTACACCTTTTTGACTCAGCAGAGCTGTTAATAGATTCACTATTTTTTTTTCATAAGGCGCCCAGAGCCACCGCTGGCATTAGGCGAAAATCGTAGACTCCTCCTGATAAGAAAAAGTAAATATCAAGTTATGTGCTACCAAAAGTCCTCGTGGATAATTTAAAACTTTCCCGCTTTTTATAGAAACTAAAAAACAAGAAACAAAATGGAAGGTATTGAACTGCAGAACTTCAGTTACTAGGCGTTTGTGGGAAGGGAGAAAAATTAAAATTCTCTCATCTTGTTTTGTCAAGGAGCTATAAATGTTGTCGTAGCGACATAGGTTTAAATGTTTTGCGCTTGCGTATTGAATCAGTTGCTTGGTTAGAAATGGTCTCCTAATTTTGAAATAAAACAGTCTTCTCCTTCAGACTTTGTGATTATTTATAATCAAATCCTCCGAAACAGTCGAACACACCATACTAAAAAAAAAAAAAAAAAAACACACACACACGCACACACACACACACACACACACACACACACACACACACACACACACACACACACACACACACACACACACACACACACACACACACACACACACACACACACACACACACACACACACACACACACACGCACGCACGCACGCACGCACGCACGCACGCACGCACGCACGCACGCACGCACGCACGCACGCACGCACGCACGCACGCACGCACGCACGCACGCACGCACGCACGCACGCACGCACGCACGCACGCACACGCACACGCACACGCACACACACAACTAACGAACACCATAAAAACGCTTCATACCACCTTGGTCGATCCATCGACGTCATTCATTGTTCGCTTTTCTATACTAATTACGCTGTCGTCATTCAATCGTGATCCCGTTGTCGTCTTACCGCGATCATCCCACCACCGACGTCATCCCATTTTCCTCATGTCGCCGTCTTCACGCTGTATACCGCCATCACGATTTAAGAATTATCATCTCATTGCCGTCATGACGTCATCTTCATGGCGCTGTCGTCATAGCGCCTTCGTCGTTCCGTCGACGTCATTCCTTCTTCGTCATTCCATAATCGTACACTGCATCGGCGTCATAGAGTCCTGCCGCCGTGCTCATGAGAAATCTCGGCAAACGACTGGCAAAATGGGACGATAATAGAATGTGTCACATATAACCAAAGCAGCGGAATTCTCAGAATCACCGCTCCGGGTGTTAAATATATGTCAATTGAGAAATACAGTGGGTCACTACGCAGTTCGAACGCTATTAGCATTACCACGGAGAGTTAGCCTGAGATCAGTTCTGCCGTAATTTGGTCTTTCTCTTATTCTTTCTTTCGCTTCTTTCTTACTTACTTCTTTTCTTTGTTCAATTTGCTCTTTATTTTTCAAACTTACGAAGCAAACTTTCAAACTTTCTTTTTAAAACTTAAGAAGCAGACTCAGGGAGTCTGCTTCTTAAGCACACTTCACAGCCTTCGTATACTAAGCAGACTCAGGGAGTCTGCTTAGTATACGAAGGTTGTGGTTCGAGGACTCAAATCGTCATTCACTGGAATTCTCGAATCTACGAGGTAAACTCATGCGCTTTTTCCAGAAAGAAAGAAAGCTTTCCAGTTCAAGGCAGTCGGTGATGCTGGATTCGAACCCCGGCCAGGCTTTCCTTATGAGGAATCTATACGTGTTTCCTTTGCGTCTTCGGGCTACCTTCGCGCGGATGAGCACTGCCATTTTCACGAAACTTCTTCCACCCACTTTATAGATTTACGCATCACTCATTTGTTCACAATTAAGTTGAATACATTGAAGTTGGCGCTAACAATTCGTTGGGCGACTTCCGTTACATCACCGCACCGAGGAGCTCATTGAGGAGTCGCGCCTGCTATACCCGTACCGTTCCGTCACTATAGACATCGGTGACAAACTTGGTATTGGACGAGCGGACTACGAATACATGGGTAAATACATTCGTATATAAAACGCACACACGTTTATGTGTGCTCTATATGTACTACCTTCACTCGTGTCCTCGTCTTTGTTTCGAGCCATCAGTTGACGCATCTGCTGGAGCTCTTGACTTCCAAAGAGGTTTCCTCTTTGAAAGCAACACACGCAATGGAAAGCAACCGATTGTGCGAGGACCAAAGTGACAAACAGTCGATGTAGATGAATGGTGATATTCCTCTGCACGAGTTCTGGCCTATAGCCGGACAGTCGCACTTCCACCGCACTGATTTTGTGGGAGGTGAGGCCGAAAAGAGTTAAATATCGTGAAAAGCGGCCTAACCACTGAACGTGGAGTATCCTTGAAAACATTTCTGAGGCTGCAATTTACACTTGCTTTAGTCGATTCGATATTGAACGTGCTTCTCCATCTTCACCAAAGGAAGCGGTTCGGCTGCAGCAAGTAAATTCATAGAATGTCCGTTTGCGTTGCAGTGTTCCGTTCTGGTTTGTTGGCTTGTTTGCTTGCTTTATTTGTTTTTGACTGTGCTCTTCACTTAGTCGCCATATCGGGGATATTTCTCTGCTCACTGGTGTTTCTGTATGCGTCGAAAAGCGTATATTGAGCAGGAGAAATAGGATGCCCCTTTGATTGGCAGTTGGCTCGCAAACAACGGAGGAAAAGATAAAAAGTAAAACTTGCTATCTGCCACTCTTGTTTTTGGATTAGAATCATAGTGCACTACCTAGTTCTTTGCTGTCTCGAGAAGAAAGAAAGAGCAACAAACGCCGCGAAAACAATAAAGCAAAATAAACCTGTGGCAAACACATGCCCCTACGAAGGGGGGGAAAAAACGGGACAGAAAGATGCCAGGGGCTTCCCCGTAGTCCGTTGAGGAAATAGGATTGCATCCTGCCAGTGCTTCGAAGTGAAAAGCAAACGCAGGAGTGAGTACCGAGCCTGCAAGGCTTGTTTTGGGATGTTGGCGAGAGGTGAGAGCGAGAGAGACAGAGAGAGAGGGGCGAGAGAAGGCGAGCATGCGAACGAGAAAAAAAAGTCTGTTTGGTTACTCTACATTTAGGGAAGGGCAAAGAGGAATATAAGTATAAGATAGATAGATAGATAGATAGATAGATAGATAGATAGATAGATAGATAGATAGATAGATAGATAGATAGATAGAAAGGGAAAGAAAGTAAGGAAGGAAGGAAAGAGGAGGAAAGATGGATTCTAATTCAGGAGGCGGTGCGTGTTGTGGCAAGCGTGTCGTGTATTGCTGCAGGAATGTCTTCGAACGCAAGAACACGTATAATAAGAATGAAAAAGGCGATAATGTGCAGATTCAGAATAAACAAGGAGCGACGGCGAGGCCAAAACCAAGGCCGACGCGCGAAGTACAAACGACGTTCTCGGGAAGGGGGCGAATGAAGCTGAAATAAGAACAAAAGCAGACAGAACCGATTCCTCTATAGCTTATTTGCGCTGTCAAGCCAGGAAATCGTGCTGGGCCGAATGGGGGCCACTTTACGGCGTTTCCTTTGAAGTGTCTGCGCTGCCAACGTTGGCATTGTAGCTCGCAAGGGCTACTGCGAGTTTCCTCTGTCCTTCATTCATGCGAACCAATTCTCCCTTCGTTCGCTGTCGTCTGTCCTTAAGCATATTCTCTTCGAAAATGTTGCTCACTTGTTTAGTTTTCGCTGCGCCGCCTTACATAGCCATACGACCTTCTGACCGAAATCCTCTCGCTAAAGCGTGAATGCATATCCTGAAACTTATGATTTTCCCAGGAGAACGCGCGCGTCAGTTATTTGTGTTAGCGCGTGATCGTCACCATTGGTGCCTGATGTCACCTTTGACAAGAAGTCATACTTCATGGTGCGAACTCACGCTGCATGGGGGTTTTAGATGCACCAATATTGAACCAAGTATTTCCCGACAACGCCGCAAACTGGAATGCTTATAACTTTCCACGAAGAAAATGGCTTGTTTTTCGATGGTCAACATGTTCAGCTCACCATGCACAACATGCACAGAAAGGAACTTCGAACATGGATGCTCCCCATCAAACAGACGATCGAGATGGCCAGGCAAGGGCAGAATTGTTTAATCCTTGCGAACCGCGTCGCTTTTGAATTTTCTTCAGGACAAACTAGCCAAGAAGAGAACGTTCACATTTCCCCACTGCACAACAGGAGAGAAAAAGTGGTCGTACCCACCTGCTATTAGAACAAAATACAATTTTACCATCGCCGGCACCCGCTACCACCAGCGGCCTACGGAACTAATGTTGGCCCGTACTCTGCTCGAAAGGTAAGACGTCTTTCGGCAGTGTTCCCCAACACAGATGGGAAGTATTTGTAACCCACGGTAGCAGAGAGCTTTACGAGAACAGCATTAAGTGGCTCGGACAAGCACGAGCTTGCCAAAGCAGATGATGTAGTGTTAAAGCTGTATTTTTGATCCAGACTCTGTCTAATAAGGTGAGGGGCGTCACACTAAATGTCACACTGCGTCAGCGGACCGAGAGATGCCGTCGGCTGAGTGTCACAGTGCGTTACTCTATAGATCTACAGGGGGCGTGATTCTGATGTGTAGTAATATTTATTTATTTATCCCCACAGCGCCCATTGAGGCATTACAGGGGGGGAGGGGGTACAGAATAAACACAAGCTTAAAAATAAAATCTTACAACAAATTAAAATCTCGTCGTAGATAATATATGCCTACGACGGAGCCTTTAGGTGCTTCCTTAATCGGCCACTTTGTGGGGCCGGTAATGAAGCTGGTGTTTCTTTAACTATTTACGACAAAGGCTGTCTTCTAGGTTGCTGTAGTTAGATAGAGCTAGAAAATACTTCGGCAACTCTATTTGTTGATTTCTTACAGCAAGGATAGGTAATAAATTGACGAAAATGAAACGGTTTTTTGTTCCACATTTCTCCTCATTCCATACAATGATAGTTCAACAAAATCTTCATTGTTATAACTCACACACTGATGTCTATTATATTCTGTACAGTATACAAATATCTGAATAGGTTTGAGGCTTATATATACCTCTTGTGTCAAAGTGGCAAACGAAATTCTGGGTATTGACCAATAACGGACACATACCTACTGGCACATACCCAGCGGCCAAAGAATCCGGTATAACAGATTTAAGAAATATTTGAAAATAAAGAAGCTACTGAAAACTGTATGGTATTCTATTAACAGCCTGGTGCGCTTGAGAGACACCTATATGAGGCAACATTACATGTTTACATGTTTTGTATCATTATCTATGCCTGATTATGCAGATTGAAGTGAACTCACTGGCTGTACTTTTTCAGTCTGAATTCTGGGCTAGATAAGCCAGAGATTTCGTTGACACATACTCTATTTATCATAAAACGGGTAGCTAAAGTATAATAAAATAAACAAAGCCATTCAATATCACGCGCTGTTGCACTAAGAGGTGTAATAGTGCATGATACCTGTGTGCGTGCAGGTTTTATGACATTATTTATTGTTTGATTAGACAGGACATATGCGCACTTTGTGGCCCTATACTTCGTCGCTCTACACTTAGGTATCAATAAATTGTGTATTCGGGAAGAACGCACCGTTACACCAATAGACAAAGAAATGATTGCTTTATTATGACGGCCTAGATATCTTATTTGACACAATACCAGTGCTTGTGGGCCGACACACACACCACCGAAGATGTGGAACAACGGCACGACAACACACCCATCTAAACATTGTTCTAGGCAGAATACCTTCGCTGCGCAAACACCTTGCCATCGCTAAGTTTCTGAGCACGGGAGTGTCTTCGCAGCGCTCCATGTTCATGCTTTCTGTAAGGACCTCGCACCACGCGTCCACATCGATATAAGTCATACACAGTGGCAAAGAAGCTGAGGACGAAAGACAACTTTGCGTATCGTTCAGCATCGAAGCATCATCACTGAGTTTAGAAATTGTATTCCGCAGCAGCCGTTGAATAAGGAAGTCATCTCGCCTTGCGCGTATTATTTTTCAGGCGGAGATTTAGGGACCCCAACGCACCGGACACAACATTTTTTGTCCCCTAGCATTTCTTTCTCCATCTCGTTCTGTTATGATTCAATACTTATGCTCCTCGAGGATGTCTGCTCCCTCTATCGTGCGTGGAAGCGTCACGCTGATTACAGAGTCATTTCAATGTGCCTCTGGCTCCCGCGTTTGCTTTGTTTCCCGTTTACTGATGGCGTATGCCAGCTCCCGCAATGACGAGAACTTCATATCGCCTTGGGTCAATCAAGCTTTTCTTAATTTTTTTTCTAGAATTTGCGCACGTGTCTACCCATGTTAATTCCTGCGTGTGCAGCATACCATCTACGGACTCTGGCAAACATTCACCACCGCGGAACCATCCGGTGCCACCTGCCTTTGCTTCAGGCCTTTTGTCGAGAGAACTTACTCGCTTGCGTTTTTTTTCTTTAAACAACTAGCTGTTTTCGTCAAATTACTCAACCTACTCAAAATAGCAGCATCGCTAATGGTTTATTTTTATTATTTGTACTTTACCCTCCATCAGCTGAGGGTCTTGCTTCACAAATGATCACCTGTAACTTGAAAAACAACGGAAATTAGAGCTCAGAACAAGGGAAATAAGCTATAAGCATAAAAATAGAAAAAAAAAATTGTCGTGGAACTTAATTGTATCCGAAGGCATCTGCGGTCGCGTCAGCAGCATTCCTATATTTGTTCTTGCTAGGCCTATTTCAGTGACATTATCTCTTTCTCAGCTTAGGTCAAGTTGCTAACGAGAAGCTAGCGCTTTAGGACACTGTAGTGAGACAAGGGAAAATACGGGGAATGCGGGAGATGGAAATTCAAGGCGATGAGTAACACGAGAACAAGGTGAGAGCAGGAGCCAACGTTTCGACAAGTGGACTTGTCTTCTTCTAGGCGACATATGGTCTCCTCGGCACAGTATATATAGGTAGGGTTCTTCTAAAGGGGAGAGAAGGTAAGTGAGACAAGCCGCACTACAGTGCCCGGCAACAATGAAAAAAAAAAAAGAAAAGAAATCATTATGTAGCTTCAACGCATGTTCCCTTTTTCTGCCTGGTTGGACCTCACCAAAGCTAGACTTTTTTTCTTCCCATTTATGACTGCGTTCGTTTTCACTTTGTCTAAAACTATGAAACCGCGGTGCAACCTCGGCGTGACACGTATGGAACCCTGAATGCATAATGTAGTTAGCGATAGCTGAGTGACTATTTTTTTCAGGTTCACGGGAATATCTTGATGAACTAAGAAATAAGAAGGAAACCTTGCTTGCTTAATTCGGCTAGCGATTGAGAAGCAGCCTCTCAATCCGTATCCTGAGGACGCCAGTAGGCACGCTGCCCACTACTTCGACTACCTCCTAAAGTGCAACGTGGAGTTGAAAAATTAAACGAAACAGACTCGCGCTTTCTATCGCTACATGCCTTTACTCACCAGCTATAGTATATTCACGCCAGCATTCGCGCCCACTGCTAAGTGTATGAAGGAGCACTCCGTGGAACACGAGTTGAGACTGGAGAAGTGATGGAGGATGGAGCGGGAAATTGAACGTGCCCCCCCCCCCCCCCTTTTTTTTGGGGGGGGGGGGGGGGGAGGAACCTTTGCCTCTCGGCGACGGAGAAAATCAAAACGATGAGACTTGAAGGCATCGTAAACAAAAGCGTACAGGCCGAGGTGGGCATATCAAGGGGCTCCTCGAAGCCTATCGCGGCAGCTCTGGAGGGATACACTCGGATGGCCAGCGGGGTATTCTGGCAGTCTTTATCTCATACCACTCCGTTTACGGATACGTGACTGGGCTTCTCGCCGAAGGGGGCATCCATCAGCCTCGTTCGCCGGCAAGCTTCGTGCGGTCTTTTTTATCCCACTACTTCGGGAGCTGCAGGAATCCCCAAAGTGAGCCAATAGCGGTAAAGAATTGGCGGGCGTGCCTGCGGCGATAACCCCGGCGCGGCCCACGTTTCCAGCATCTCAACTCTCGCTTCACGCACCGATAGCTCGGCTTGCTACTGCAACGCGGTTAGTGCGAGTTGGTTAGGGCGCGCTACGGGGTGAAGCCGAACACTCGCCGCTGCGAAGTCCCAGGAATTGTAATCTGGATAACGACTCCAAAACATTAGTACAGTAGTGAACTTGTTGTGTAGCTTGTGGGATATCTCTGAAGTTTACAGGGCTAGCACTTTAGCTTAAAAACGTTCACCCTTGAAGCGGAGTGTCTACAATCCAGAAATTACTGGCTTACTGTAGTGACTTGCAAGAAACGTTAAAATAACTTGTTGTTGGCTGTCTTCCTACCTTTCTGCTTCTTTTTTTCAAAGAAATATTTATTAAGAGCAGTTAGTGCTCATGTAAAGTCACCTCACTAAGGCAACATGTGTCATTGAGCGCTATCATTTTGTTAACCCTTCAACGGACATTTATGTTGGCGTACCATGACCCGGGGCTGGTACGCTACGATGGTTATCGTTCTTAGCTATAAATACAGAGATCGCTCTAAGCATTGCTCACGGGATATCAGAACGGAAGAGTCAGGAAATAGTTATCTAAAGTGATAATTTTGAACGCACAGGAATGCGCGAGATGACGAAGGTCCGGAACATCACCTATGATAGCCTGTATGACGAACGTACCCTAAGTGAGAGGCGAGCAGTCCGGTGGCCTACTGCGACTTCTCCCATATTTCATGTGTCAACTTCGGTGGTAAACGATTATCCACTACTGACTCCTAAAACGTGGTGCAACAACATGCAGCGCCCTCCTTCAATCACGTTCAGCAATGTAACTTTATTTATCTGTTCAGCCGCAACTGGGTTACGTGTAAAGTCGGCTACTCCAGCACACCCTCGAGAATGGCGTACACGTGTTGCTCAGCAGAATCTGCACACCGGCAGCTTAAAGCGCGCTACAAGACTCGGACATCTTCATTCGAGCGTTCATAACCATTAAAAAAATGTTCAATAGATGTTCTAATACAGCTATTTTATGAAGGCAGGAAGCATCCACCCTTTCTTTCTTTCTTTCTTTCTTTCTTTCTTTCTTTCTTTCTTTCTTTCTTTCTTTCTTTCTTTCTTTCTTTCTTTAGGCGCTTTCTCTTGTCATCTTTCTTTCTTTCTTTCTTTCTTTCTTTCTTTCTGTATTTGCGCTTGTTATAGAAGATAATAGACTCTGCGCCTGAAAGACTTGATTACCTGAGGGATATGCTTTGGTTATAAAGTGAGTTATATTTGCACTGTGCGCTATTTACAATCTTCTATATTGCCTCATCTTCCTGTTTATATATCATGTCATTTCTCCATACTCCCAGTGCGCGGTATTGAACCAAGCCAAATTCTTGTAAACCATTCTGTCTTTAATTTACTCCCGTCTCTCACTACCTACTGACAGATACAGTTCATCCACTTCTCCCCAGGAGTAGGACTTGTTGTTGGCCTAGTTAGTTCAGTTCCTTTTTCATATAGATATGGCACAAAGCAAGACAACAAATACCAGTAGAAGACGGGACGTGTGCCACTGACAACGCTCTGGGGCGGGAGAGGGGTTACGTAATTCTAGCGACACCTTCAGAATATAAAGTTGAGGCGTGGAGCCGTGTTACCTAAAGGGTTTCGGAAAATAGCGCCTCTTCCCCTTTGCAATCACTTTCTCTCAGTGGCACCTGCACCGTCTTCCGCTACTATTTGTCATCTTGCCTCGTGCCATTTCTACGAGGATGTCTCCAATTTCCTTATTTTCCACCTATAGATGTGGCGCTGCCACAGTTTCCCTTGGATCAACATTGCTCCGCAAGTACCTTCTGCCAATCACCACTACCTCTATATACAGGCTGTTTCAGCGAACACTTTCAAAAGTGTTTAACGGTTGCCTGTGGCAGATGGCACAATTCTAGCTCATGAGCTGATCTGCTCGAAGAGACGGACATTACTTGCAAAAAAAGAAAGTTGAAATGTATAATCGACAAATTAACAAAAATTTACTAATTCAGTTTTTAACTAAAAACCTCATGGCCCATATTGCAATTTAAAAATTCTAGCCGTGAAGTTCGTGAGGCGGATCCACTTGGAACGAATTCGCAGGATGACACCAGTTTTCAGATATTACTTCCCGAACTTTGCGGAGAAATGCTTTGGCGTTCCAGTTACTTTTGTGCTTCAATGCCTAAAACGACGTTTTGCTAAGAAAGCAAAAAAAAAAAAAAAGCAGAATGCTACTAAAATAAGCGCTTTCCTTTGTCATCGATGCATCTGTTGTTTATTGAGCTGAAAATAGAGCGCATAGATGCCTTATTTCTCCGCAGGTTATCATCAGGATAAGAGCCACTTTGATTTACATGGCGGTGCAGCCGTAATGCCGAAAGGTTTGACATCGACGGAGAAACAGAAAATATAAGTCGACAACCGACAAAGCTGTCTTAAAAGGCGAGGGTATCCTGATGAGTTGCGCAGGCCTCGTCATAGGGGGTGGCTGAGGCGTTCAGACCAAAAAGACAGCGTATCAGCTCGTACTTTGTTTTATTAGCGCCTCTTTGCTGTATGTCATCTTTCTCCATCTCTCTTGTGCGCTTGCAGCATGGCACGCACCCTGTATACTCGCTTCTTCTTCATTCTCTTAAGAACTGCTCGTAACAAGTGTTTCAACACCACAACAGCCAAGGATGCTGACAACAGTGACACGGGGGGTCACGCGTAACGGAAGTGGTAATGTCGCCCTGACGCGCCAAGCTAGTGTTCTCAAACTGACCAAGCAACCTAGCAAGATTTGGCCAAACAACTTCGGAGAAAGAGAATAAATGTAATATAGTGTGAAAGATGGTAGAATATACGGAACCTGTGAATCATCCAGGTGAAGAAGGAAGCAGTTGTCTGCCACAACAGAGGCGCCGGCACAGACCAGTGACTCGTACACCAATCGTAGCTCAAGGTGTAGCAGGACATCGATCGTATCAAAACACAACTTATGAAGGATTCAAGAACTGTCACACTTTTAACACCATTATTCCTTAGGGCAAACAGAATTACACGCATCAGCCTTCAAGAGACGTTCTAATTTCATCAACTACTCGTAGATGTGAGAACTGTATTTATCTGCACCACGCGCAGCAAAAACTCCTTTGAATTGTATCAAACGAACTTGCCTATTACGGCAAGTTCGTTTTGTGTAGAGTGCAATAAATAAGATAATAAGCTTACGAGGAATAAGAAAAAGTACATATATGTATTCTAATTTGTCGTAGCACCACCTATTTAATATCAATTCTCACAGCCTTCATCTAATTAAAAGATGATCAACGAATAAGCAATATAGTCGCTATTATTGACCACATTTATCTGCCGCGCGCATGGAACCTGACGTTTTTAGACCCCAGGGCTATGAAGCAGAACATGCGTTTACGCAGGCACAGTTCACGCTACCGCTTGTCCAATTAGATGGTCACTTGTTTACGAATCAAGCTTACGCCATCCCGGAGTCGAAAGACGGAAAGAGGCAGCGAGTGAGGAGTGAGCAGTTTTCGGGACCTGGCTAAATTTGGTCATGCACGGAGGGTTTGTTTGCCACATGGAAAATTGTTTGCAGGCCTCGTTACCTTCGGCTCACTATTATGTCAGATGGACGCAAGCTTGCCGAACTTGCTTTATCTTTGTATTTAGAAGAGAAATTACTGCTCTATCAAAGAACAATCAACTCCTTACATCGTATTGTATCATATAATGTGACCGTACTATTATGGCCTGTATAAATTATCCCTTATTCAGTTATTTTCCGCACAGGAACATCATGTCCAAGGTCGAGCAAGAGAGAGAGAGAGAGAGAGAGAGAGATACATTTTATTTTAAAACGAGCCCTAGTGTCATATTGCTGAGTTCTGAGGCAGGATGACTACGAAGAAGTGTAACCGCAAAAGCTCATGTCATCTTCCACGAAGCTCTTTCGCATTCGTACATCGTATACCTCACTGTTTCTTGTATATCTTGCTATACTTTTCTGCATACACGTAATAGCATGTTGTGAGATTACATATATGTTACATGTATGTTGTGAGCCTCTACTGAAGGAAGCGCATAAAATGGCGTGTTTTGTATTTTCGTGTAAGAAAAATGTTTAAGTGCTTGGTCGTACCATCACATCGATCGAAAACACTACCAACGTGCCGCTAAAGTTCGAAGACAGACGAAAAGGTCCGCCCTTTGTGCCACTTTTATTGGTATGTTCTTGTCTTTGCTTACTGTTTAGTAAACTCATTGAAATAAGAAGCACGGTTGAATAAAGATTTTCATGAAGATTTCATTTGAGCACAGCTTTAGCTGCGAAGCCGCGACCATTGTTTCAAGCCAATCCACGTTCGAGACAACCCTCACGCACACTCACATCTCGGCATTCCCATGGTGGCACAGCGCCTGTCAGTAAACTTGGATAGACATCGGCGCCAAATTCCCTTCTGCACGATACTGGAAGAAACCATGTGTTCTACTCACTGCAACGAGTGGTCAGTTGTAGTGATACATGCTTCGTTTCATGAAGCTAAAGTGGTCAACAGTGCTAATATTGCTATTAAAGTGAAGCTTTACTCTCTCGCCCGAAAGGAAGACGCTCCTGCAATATGGCTTTTATAAGCTGAAGCATCACTGCGAGCAGGCCTATAGTTGGAATTCATTCATCGGGAAATTTTCGCTAAACAAGCGGGGACAAAGAAAGATACGCAAGGACGAGCACTCGTCCTCATGCATCTTTATTTTTGTCCCCGTTTGTTTAACGCAAAATATCCCGATGGCTTGTATAGAGCACGCTAGAAACTATTTTGACCTTGAGGAAACGGCTGTGCAGGAGCCAGGTACAGTAGAAACTGTCAGATGCTAGCAAGCATAATCATTACGACATTCATAACCCGCTCAAAAATACGATTAAGGCGACAACCGTTTGCACAATTGAAATACAATCTCAAGACATTCATAGTGACGCTGGAAACCTAGTTATACTGTGGTGAAACGACGACGACGACGACGACGACGACGACATTGACTACCTGTGCGGCGCGTCGCGGAAAAAAAGAGAGAGCACGAGGTGGCGGCGGCGGAGAAGAAGAAGAAGAAGAAGAACAAGAAGAAAAAAGAAGAGGTAGAAGATGTAGTTGTTGGGTGTATGTTTTATTTTATCCAGTGTGGTCAATCCCCCTCATGGGTACGAGCCATGTTTTGAGGCAACAACAACAACAACGCAGCAGCGACTGGTTCTACGCGGCGTTCGAAGAGCCAGGGTTCGAGAGGGCTGCCCGGGTGAACCGCTGGGCAACCTCCTGGCCGGTCGCGCTCCTGCGGATGTCTGTGACCAGTGCGGCTACTACCTGCCCGCGACTGTTCCCGACCAGTACTGTTCCTGTTCGTTCTGTTCTCCTGCCGCTCCTGAACTTTCGAACCGCCGCTACCGCTCACCCAGCACCTCGGCAAGTCGACACGCTACGTCTTTCTCAGCGATCAAGTCGTCCAGTTACGGTCGATTTCTGCTGAAGAGAACGAGGACGTGAGCGTGAGCAAGAACCTGTAGTGTAGGGACTTAGTATGCATGTGTAACATGTACTTTAGTTACTGTGTGATGTGTGCGTAGTTCTGTTTGTATACTGTATAATAGAGTGCTTAGGCTTAATATATGTTATCTACCAACCTAAACGTCTACGGCTTCATCCTTCACCGCACCACACGTCAACAAACGTGACAGTCCGCAATCATCTCTCTACCTAACACTCGAAAGGCACAAGTAGTAGCACCCATAAGATACCACAGTAGATCCAAACAAAACAATCGAAACAACAATCATAGCAACACGCATAGCGACAATAATTTCATAGCTTACCATTTGACGAACGCTTCTTTTATACATAGATTCTATCATGCGCTAGAAGAGAAACGAGCGAGTTGGTGTGAATTCATGTTGTGGAAATCATGTGCGATGGGTGGATATAAATTTCCTTCTGAAAGGTTGCCGATCAGCATGGCTCAGACATGGCTACTGAGAATGCGTGGCATTTCTCGGCTATAACCGTGTAAGAGAGATCTTGCTACTGCTGTGCCATTCAAGATCGGTGCCACAGCGACAGTTTCTCAACGCCCGCATTCGAAGTCACGGATGTTCCCAATGGGAAGAAACCACGGGGGTTTCTTCCCACCGGGAAGGGGAAGAAACCCCCGTGGGTGGGGGAAGTTGGGAAGCGAAGTGAGCCGAAAAAAAAGATCACGCGGGTCTCTCTCATTCACTGCTTGATCGTTTACGTTTACCTCGAGCCAATACCAATACTCAAAGCCCAGCATCCTTCAACGTCCAATGTTTTCCAAGTTCAGCTAGCGTCATTCTTGGTAGTTCTCCACGGATCGTTGCCGCCTTTCTATTTTTTTCTAGTGTATGCATTACTCCTCCAGACCATCCTTAATTTTCAATTATGTCGTTGTACGTACTTCTCTGAGTTATTACAACAGAGAGGGGGTGGGAGAGAGGAAGGTAAGTGGGTGCGACGACCGTGTTTTTTCAAAACAAACAAACGCCTCTCACGATCGCTTTCAATGTAATAAGTGGATTCATTTGAAGCATGCCGCCCCACCTCTGATAATGAGAAGGCGAAGGCTTAGTATTTAAGTCTGGCTGAGAAGCATGCAGTCGTAAGGGCACAATCGACGGATGTCGCAGGCTGCCGTCGTAACTTGGGAAGCAGCCGACGAAGCGAGCTTCGGGAAAATGTGCGGCAGTGTCCCTGCGGTAGGCTCGTCTTTGGGAGATGACATAATTTCAAAAACTGCACAAAACGGCCTTCGTATATCAGGCGTGACGTAATCTACACAGGGACGTTAGAGAAGCAGACGCATTTATAGGTTGTATTTGAAATGCTAGCTCTCAACTAATTATGGAGGACTTCAACTGGCAATGCATAAGGCTGCAGTACTTGATGAAGTCGGCATGCAAGAGCGATTGCGTACTTTATAGAGGTGCTGCGTGAAAAGAATTCAGGTGGTCAATTTTCTTACTTCAGCATTTGTTTTTAATGACAAGATAGATGAATATGTTGGCTCACAAATACTGTGCCGGCTACTTCTTGGTTCTTAAGTAGGTGGTACATACAACACTTGGTGGCGCTGTCACGTACAAGTAAAAAACACCACGACGTTACAAAGAATTATTATTATTATTATTTGGTATGTACACACATACACACAAGGGCACGAAGGAAATAGGGAGGGAGCAAGCTGACAACTGCCACCGAGAGGCGCACTACGCCTGCCTACTTTTTCAGGATGAGGGAATAGAGGAAATGAATATAGGAAGAAAGAAAGCAAGAAATAACGAAATGACGGAGACAGACAGAAAAAAAACACACACACACACAAATAGTGTCTATAAACGGGAGACCAAGTCAGTATCCTTCAGACATGTTAGGAGGGCTCGATGGGCCTGGTCACGTCAAGCAGCGCACCCCCTTGGAAACAGGAAATCATCAAGGGTTGCACATTGCAGTCCAATAAGTCTATGTTCCTTAATTACCAATGCACGCTGCGCAACGAATGCGGGGCACATTAAAATGAGGTGTTCAAGTGTCTCACAGGAACCACAAAACGTACACGACGGGCTGTCCACACATCCTTGTGGGTATAGGCGTTGAGGTAAAGTGATGTGAAAGTAGAGAGAGAGAGAGAGACAGAGAGAAAGGGAGCACAGATACAACAAAGCGCGCACCAACACAGATCCAACCCTTAACTTGTATAACAGTGCTCTAGCACGAACATGGGGAGGGACGATTCGTTTGCAACACGCTGGTCTGGGTGCTGCTTGAGGAGGTGTCGGCGTATCAGAAGGCGAGCATTTTAAAACATACAGGAAATGTCGGGGCAGTCACATTTTTGGTGGGCACAACTTGAAGCGAGGCGATCAGCAGCTTCATTTCAAGCGATGCCCACGTACGAGGGTATCCACTGGGCAATGAGCGACACTCCACGTGAAGTAATTTTGCCGGCAGATTCTAGAATACTGCATAAAATTGGGCTATCGGCATCTTGTCTCAGTCTGCTGAGGGCAGCACGGGAGTCAGTAAGAATGACCACCTTAATTGCGCTTAATTCTTCGTGTACGTACTTCAGAGCAACATCAGTCGCTGCCAGTTCTGCAGTTGTTGATGAGATTGGATGAATTATTCTAAACACCCGTCTGATGTCAGTTTAAGGGCAGAAGAACGCTGCAGGAAGGAAAATCTCAAAGCAAAAAAGCCGGCAGATCCCACGCACTGTGGTAATCGATGTTATGCGAAGCAGTGTGCGGGGAGCCTGCCAAGTTAAGGAAACGACCATGAGAGCACCAAGACGTAGGCGGCTGTTTCATGACCTACATGACACACATGTCATGGCATTCATGTCATGAGTGCTCAGGAGTCCGTTTAGCTATGCCTAAGAGACCTTAAGGCGAAAGCCTTAGTCATGCTCATCACTATGACTTCGACAATCAACCTTTAGCCTTTTCCTTCACCTAGTGCCCACGCCCGAACCTATTACAGTGGTTTTTGAGCGTTATAACCTTTTTCCGCTGAGTCATCGTCATTTTTGCTGAGTCATGGTAATGAATATGACTTCTACCACCATTCTTTAGTGTTTCCTTCACTTGGTACCCACGTCCCAACCAATCTCAGTGGATTTTGAGTGTTAATCTTTTTTCGCTGAGTCATTTTCATTTTTGCTGAGTCATGCTTATGACTATGACTTCTGGCATCATCCTTTATTGTTTCCTTCACTTAGTACCCACGTCCGAACCCATTTCAGTGGTTTTTGAGTGTTAATGTTTTTTCACTGGGTCATTGTGATTTCAGGCAGCTGTTTTATGACCTACATGACACGCATGTCATGACATTCATGTCATGACCTATCACTTATGTTAGTCATACACTTTGTCATACTATGATAGTTGTGGTACCTACCAAGTTAACGAAACGACCATGAGAGCACCAAGACGTAGGGAGCTGTTTCACGACCTACATGACACACATGTCATGATATTCATGTCATGACCTATCATTTATGTTCGCCATACACTCTTATCATAGTATGCCAATTTTGGTAAATACGAAGTTAACGATAAGACCATGAGAGCACCAAGACGTGGGCGGTTAGTTAGATACTGTCGAAGTGGCAAATGTTCGCCAAGAAATGCTTCGCATTTAGAAAGCCAGCACCAATCCAGGTTTGCTTGATTGACTGTGGACATTACTTTTCACGTACACTGCTGATATAGCGCCAACTGTACGGCGTCCCTAGTAAAGCACTCTCTTGTTTCGGTACGTTAATCCTCGTATTTTAAAGCGAAGTTTTCTTTGAGAGCTCTCCCAGACTTACCTGAACGTGGCTTATGGCTGGGTGCTGCTGCTTCTGTTTAACTTGCACGCAGGAGAGCGCTCACATTCTTGCTGCTGCCCGTATACATGTCCAGACTGCTGGTCTTGTTTTCTACGGAATTACTCGGTGTTAACACAAATCATACCTAAATATCCTATTGTGCGTTATCAAGGGCACAATTCCTTTAATAAAGCGAACCTCGCTAACCTTTCAATACCTATTTTCCTAGCGATCATGCGACAATCGCCCGTATAATTCTATCGTGCCAACGCCAAATACCTGTTTGAGGTGATCGGCGCGTGTTGGTGGTGGGTATTTCCGTACTACGGCGCATGCGCACAACGCGTGATTGGCCAAGAAGAGGGCAGAACATTAAAGATAAACGACAAGAAACGAAGAAATACCAGGCATTGTAGGAGCTGTCACATTGCGTAGCACGGATCCGCGAGTGCACATTCGGGTGCACCAGTTTCCTCTGCACCAAATGACGCAGGAATGTAAAAGGGCAAATTTATAGCTTTTCATTAACCGCTTCAGAAAAGTTTCTCTTCACATAGATTGGAAAATGTGCGCTGGATCTTGATATTTTTTCCCAGAGGCACAAGGAGTGCAAAAAAGGAGTATATTGTTTTGAGGCTACGAAAAAATAAATAAGTGAGTGACACGCTCGGACTACGGGTATGGTGGGAAAGTTTCTGAAATCTGTGCATGCAGGCGGTGATCCCATCGGTACCTAATTTTGACCCTTTTCTCTATCCGTTTTCTTTTTACCTCCACCAATGTGCGGCTGAACCTCAGTCTTCAAGCCCCAGTCAAAGTGCAAACAAAGCAAAAAGTGAAACAGAAAGCTTAAAACAAAACACATTAAATGAAAGTGAAAGATGAGGAAACCTCCACTAAAGAGTCCATGAGCGCCACGGTGGGAGACGATCAGCGATTCAGATAGCCAGCTGCTCTTTGGGTGGCAATTACTGCGCAACAGCAGCGCTCTGAGGCGGACAGCCATGGCATGGTTGAGAACGCAATTAGCGTTGGCTATGCGAAAGCAGCTGAAAAGATAAAAACGGTGCGAAGGCCGATATAGCTTTTCACCTTGATTAAAGATTGTTTCACAAGCGAGATATCCACACTAAAAACACAGGTGTTCATCTTACTGTCTATGCACTGCTTGTCCACTTCGCTAATCTTCTGAAATCTCTCCAAATTAAAAAAAAGTACATGACGAGATTTATTCGCAGCACTATCAGAAATTAATTAACTAAACAAAAACAGGCCCCCCTTCCTTCCCAGGCAATAAAGATGAGCGCAACGGACAAATTGAATTATTACTTGCATAAAATGACATGCAGGAACGAGAAGCATAGGTCCAACCGCCAACATTGAGTATGTCGCGTCAGTTCTTTTGCGATTTTGTAGTGTAAGCATTTAAAACAGAGTCCCGCGTTATAGTGTGTTAACGAGCAGGGAGAGAGCGCAGCTTGTGGAGAGAGGAAATAGGAGCGGTGGTGGGCGTGTGTTTGTAGAAAAACTGTAAAAAGTATAGCTTATCTTGTAAGCCAATATGTTTCTTGCTCGCCAATAGATCTCGTTAGAGCTCAAAATGCGCCTAATGCGTACGCATGTGCGCGCACACATTGAAGGAACACACACTACACTCGTTACGCTTGCCCGAAATCACTAATGTGTGCCATTGCGGTATCGCTTACTAGGGGGAACTAGGCGGCAGAGTCGGTTTGACGTTTCATACCTTGGTTGCGCTGCTGTTATACTTCAGCATTTCGCGCTCTGCTTATGCTTTTGTCCTTGTTTTTAAGCACGGACGGTCATGCCTGCAACTCTCTGAGGGCGTGAGCGCGCGCGTATATGTGTTCATGTGCATTCATGCGAGCATAGGTTTATGATTGAACGTGTGAATGTGTGCACAGGCGCGTACGTGCGTGCGTGCGTGCGCGCGTGCGTGCGCGCGTGCGTGCCGTGCTTCAGACAGCGATCACTGCGGCCACGGCTTGCTTAGAGCCACAAGCCATCCCGACAAGCCAAGAAACCGCCCGTAATCCCCGCGATTGCATATTCATATGCGCGGCTCCCCAACGGATAACGATATAACAGAGAAAATTACGCACCACCCGCGAGCGCTTGCCTTTCTTCTTCCGCTTTCGCTGGATAAATCTCACATTTTCGCGCGACGAGCGTAAATGAGAACGGTGACGTGAATATTTTAGTGGGAAGCGACGCATATGAGCTCTTTCTATGTCTTTTCTTCCATTTTCTCTTTTCGCCGCGACCAGCTATGTGTTAGCCACATGATATTGTTTATGGCATGCGACCTTGCCATTTGTCACAGTGGTTGTATGCGATTCTGTGGCTGACTGCGCACGAAGAAATTGTGGATGGTTGCACACCTGACAGCCACTACAGCTTTCAAAGCAGGCATCATTGGTCGCAGTGTCAAACTGAAGCTTCGCATGTCGAGGTATAAAATAGTAAGAGAAAATGACGTTGTATAGGGCCCAGATTTTCTTTGTTGTCATGATACATTTTGTTGGCCTCCTCTTCGGTGACTGACAAAAAAAAAAAAAGACGTAAGTGTTGATCCATACCTATGACAAACACAATACTCAGACGTTTTGACTTTTACTTTATCTGCGCGTTACAAGCATAGATCGTATGCTCCCAACATTGTAGGTGTGGGGCGGTTTAAGGTTAAGAGGCATGGAAGGCTTGTCACTGTGAAAGCAAAAAAAAAAAAAAAGAAAGAAAAGCAGCGTCGTGTCACGTGAAAGACGACCTAGCATAAAGTGGCTCGACAAATATTCCCGTCATTTAGCTATTTTTAGCCCATCTACTTTTTTATCGTACACCTTACTTTTGTTGCTTTCACTTCAACTGCTCTTATGGGCACCACCCAGAGAGCGGAGGAAGCCGTTTTCAGTAGCACATCCTGCAATTTCGCGTCAGCAAATTCAACGCTCATCCAGGGGCCGTGTGTCCAGTTTAATATTCCTTTTTTTGTTTCATTAATAAACGTTTCGCTCTCACACATAACTGCGCACCAATGTGCTAGAACGTAGCAGCGCCTGCGCTCCTCTCTAGAGCGCATGTCCATGGCCAGAGGTTGGCTGGACTCATCGAGCTAAAGCAAACGTTGATACATGCGTGCGACAGTTATGACTCAAAATGCGCTGTAAACGTCGGGGCCTCCTTACCGGATGGTGTTAGTACATTTTAGTTCCACACTCAAAGTGCCTATAGCGCCTCCTGACCAGCGCTGGCTGCCTATTAGATCTGATTAGCCATGGAGAAAAAAAAAAAAACAGCACACCATGCACAACGCCGATTAGATATAGCTCGCTTCGATCACTGCGAATGTGCGCTTGTAGCTGATGTTGTGCCGAGCCCAATGGTGTGCTGCTGCTAACTCTGGTGACAGCACACGTCGTCACACCATGCCAAGAGGGCACAGATGTTTTAAAAAGTAATATTTCGCACCCCCCCCCCCCCCAAGAATAAAAAAAAATACCAGCCCATTCTCCAGTACAAATTTCTGGATAACAAGCCCGTAGCTTTTTGTTATACGAGCATGATTTGCGTATGTAGCAATCTCCCAACTCGGTGCATGTCCTAACTCTGTGATTTTTGACTACACACGTGAGCCGCAGCACAAGCGTGAAGTAAAGAAATATATTCAGAGCTAGTTCTAAGGAGTTGCACGCTTTTTCATATATATCATACACCTTGAGTGTGAGCTTAGCTCCCATGCTTTGCGTTCAGCAAGCGGAAAGCAAGTCCATTCGTGCCTTTTTCACAACGCTCTCGATCGCTTATCGCTCATTCCGCATTTCCTCCGACACTCGCGTGTATTATCACTGAGTCTTTCGTTCAGCGCGCCGCAGTAACATCGACCTTTCTGGGTTTGGCTGAAAAAAAAAACAACAATAGTTTGACTGCACAAAAGTTACGGAATTAAACGGAAAGTGCCAAAGTAAAGCCGCTAAAGAAGCACCAGAAATGGGTTTCACCACAAGTTAAACAGCTGTTTTCCTGATCCGATGCGCCTGCTTTGAAGGTATTTTTTGTTCTGTCGTCCTTGATGAGGTCGAATCATGAACGAATTATTTTATATGTGCGGCATTTCAACGTAGAAAAGGAATTGTCTAAGTACGAAATACATCCGCTAGCCTGGGTACTTGCAGGAAAAAAATTATTTTGTGAGTGATTAGCATCGTTACTTAGGCAGATAGGTCACATAGCGTCTTTTCATGATTTCATAACCATTGCGAGGGACAAGAATTTCTTTCCGTTAGAGAGACAAACTATTCACGAAAAAAAAGATAATTCCGTCTACAGTGGGGTTCTTGGGTAGTCGAGTGCGTAGGACTTCCCGATGTGTCCAAGACATTAGGTTATTTAGTGCAACTGTGCCTATATAATTGGTTGTGGGAAGACAACCAATTTAATATTGTCACGTTGTACGCTTGTGCCGTTAATGTACGCGTGCCAATATCCTATTTTATTTACTCGTTTACCAATTAACCATCGCGGAAACTACTGCCTGTATAAGAAAACCGCGCGTTCCTTACCACGTCCCTTAGAGCCCACTGCTCATCAGTAGTACTTTGCATTTCGTTACTTATTATGATCCGACGCCAAGAAAATAGGAAGCATCTCATAAACAAACTGTAAAGGCAAAGTTATTCCATGTGTGGTAACACATGGAATAACTCCACCAAAAAGATGTTACGTAAAACGGCACAAGGCGGGACTATTTACACTGTATTTACAGTATAAGAGAGACACAGTAGCCAAGATGGTGGACAGCCACCAGCACCAGAGAGAACCGTCTTCTTCGTCGTCTGCCCCAGGATGAATGTCTCTCGCGTAGCAATATTTTACGAAGTGACGTTGCTCCTAAAAGCCGATAAAAAAGCCGCTAACAAATGGATGTTTTTTTTTGTTTTTTCAAAGATCAATGGAGTCAAAATACGAATGTTAATCAAGTTATTATATAATACCCTCCGAAGCGTACCTTCATTTTACGACTTAAAAAGATTGAAGCTGCAGGAAAGGCTGTCGAACTTCCTGGAAAGGAATCCCCATTTTTAGACAATCCATTCGTGCTAAACGGGATAAAAACCCCCACTTAGTAACCTAATGTGGCCCCTCACGCTGTGGCTCAAATTCCTTGAACTACCTTTATTTTTGGCCAACCGCGCCCTTCTTTAAGGTGCTTTTAATCTAGGGCCAAAGTGGCCGTCATTTTTCATGGCCAACCTCAACTTTCCCTTCCGTGCCCACGCCCAGAAATTCAAACCACCCTCCTGCATCGCGTGCTTCTTCGCAGTAACAATAAGTGTACGGCGAAGCCCGTTTTAAAAGAGAAAAGGCAGTCGGGAATATAGAGCCAGATGCCTGTAACAGAAGAACGAAATCTACGTTTCCTCCCAGTGTTTCTTTTGCCATCGGCTTCAGTAATCTTATTCGATTTAAATGTGATTTAAATATACGACAGGGCGCGTCGGAAATCCATACTTCAAGAAAGCAGCGCCAAATAACAAGAGTGAGGTCAAACGCAACAGGTATAGGAGACGCTGTAAAGCTGTAAATACATTTGTCCCCTTAGCAACGCGACTAATTTCTGTTTTGGAATATTCGTACAAAAGACCCTTCACTCTGCTATTGCTGACAAATATTTCCTGTTGGTGTCGTCGTACTGCTTGTCGCAGTCGAAAGGTGTGCGCTTTGTGGTTTCGTGGCAAACAGCCTGTACGCTGTGTGTGTACATTACTTAAGAAAATTATATGACACGAATAACTTGTTCGGCTGTGTGACAGACATGTTTGAATGGTGTGCGGTGATCAGCGTGGTTGTGGCGACCGTGAGCAACTTTCCATTTATGAATATCATTTCCCACATTCCATACACTGATATAAAACAAATTACAGCGTGCACGGTCTCTTCTTCTGTGTCACCGGAGCAGCACTTTATCCGAGTGATTACCTTGTGGAATAATAATACCGCTACCATAGAAGCTAAGTAATCTTTACGGTGTACACGCACATGTGCACACATTGGTTGACATCACTGGAGCAACAATGCCTCTACAACGTGCACCACCTGCGATATCCACGTGATATTACTGGCCGAAGAAAAACTCGCTCCCTGCTATGACGCCTACTACTTATCTCGCGGATTGCCTAGGAAGTCTGCATTTTGTCTTCACGTTTTATGAAAGCGACCCCAGTGAAGGGCAGAACAAGATAGGAAGACACTAGTTTATCCCTTGTTCAATCTCTTTTGAAGCACTTGGCGCAGTTCGTGCAGTTCACCCCCTGTGGCGGTGAAGTATTCAGTAGGCCGATTATGACATTAACTGCGATCTTTCTTCAGCTATACTTTCAATTAACGTGAACTATTTCATCTCATTTAAAAGGCAGTTGAAGCAGAACGACCAAAAATTATGTGATTTTACGTGCCAAAACCACGATCTGATTATGAGGCACGCCGTAGTGGGGGACTCCGGAATAATTTGGACTACCTGAGGTTCTTCAAAGTGCACCTAAACCTAAGTACACTAGTCGTTTCGCAGTTTGACCCCATCGAAATGCGGCCGCCGTGGCCGGGATTTGCTCCCGCGACCTCGTACTTAGCAGTCCGACGCCATAGCCACTAAGCAAACACAGCGGCTCGAGCAGAAGGACCAATCACAACGAACTGAATATTGTTGCTATCTATACTGACCTCAACATGAGTAAATAAGGAAAATTAACCCCACAGTAATTTATTTCCTTGAAAAGCTGATGAGATTCAACTCTCGAACCCATCAAGTGTTGTCAAGAATATGGAGCATGTGTTCAACACGTCTCAGCCATTCTACTAAACACTTCTTTAACACTCTCCTCGAACAGATATCATTTTGTTTAACTTAGTTAAAGTGTTCCGGGTAGAGTTCATACAGCCACTGCTTGAATTCATTTATCCTGATCAGTCGAGCAATTCGCTGTAGCATGCACTGGGCATTATTATATAAACTGAACGTTTTAACGAAAACGACTCAAAAAGAAGACCGCAGCTTATTTAACACATGCGTATACAAAGACGCGACCAAAATGATAAAAAAAGGAAAGATTCATCTCTCGGCGGCGCCCATGCTAGAAATAAGCCACGGAAGGATCATTCATTCTAATTCGCGAAAGAAATAAAATCGGAGGCTAGGACGAAGGCTTTTCAGTTCAGCCCATCCCCCCTTTACAATCTCATAACGGAGCGTGACCGCGATCTCGCCTGTTAAACGCCTTTCACCGGGTGACTCGTATTTTTTTTTCTTGCGATCAGAGGCCATCTTGACGGTACGCCGTATGCCTTCTAACGTGGCACTTAAACTCCACGCGCTGGTCATTTACATAAAATTCAAAGTGAGATTGATGATGTAGCAGCTATATAAATCTTTAAAACGAACCACACGCATCCTGAAGATTGAGATGGCCGCCTGCCGCCCAGTTTACCCATTTATTCTCTTTTCGGCAAGACCTTCGGCCCCATAAGCTTCCTCGGTGCAACCTCATTACAGCGTCTAGCTTGGAAACACGTCACAAGCAGAATATTTCAGGCACTTCTTTTTTTATTTTAATGCATTACTTCTTAACCCGCTTCAGGCGAGCAGAGGCGACAATGAATGAATGAACGAACGGGATACTCGACCTGTTTCATAAGGTACCGCCAGCAATGTTTGAAAAGAAATCGCGGTATTTCGTATGATTGCACAGGACCTGTCACTGTCTTACTGCATCGATGTTTGCCTACATGCATTTCGCGAAATCGTATCTGAAAACTGATCAATATACCTTAGATTCTCATCATACATAAGGACGGATGAAAACAAAGATAGGTTCATAATGACATTGTCTGAGCCCGATTTCCAAGACATCGAGCACCCAAAAATGCTCACATACGGTATATCGTGATGAAATAGACTGCACCATTTACTGATATATTTGTTTACTGCAACTGAACAAAATGCTCACAAGTTCATTTCAGTGTTTCTCGGATGGTGCCCTCCCCCTCCCACCCTTTTCTCCCTTTTCAACCTTTTTAAACCGAATAAGATGGAAATGCTGGTACAAAACAAGACCTCATTTGACATTGTAATGATAGATTAAGATGTAGTAGTGCATCAACTGATTATAAAGGTGGGCCGTAATGAATCTGCTTACGCAGACGTAAAGCCAGCAGTGTGCTGTTGCGAACGATTCAGTTCCTAACAAATCTGCTAGTACTTCGTGATAATAACGCGTGTTTTATTGCGGTGACAACTAAATAGACACTCCAGGCGCATTTCCCCCGTTGCCATCGACGTCAGCGTCGGTGTTGCCATGATGTTCCATATGAACTCCAAGTGCGATAGCACCGGGGCCACGCGCCGTATGCCGTAGGCGCGAGTAAAAGTGTTCCTCGCGCGCGCAAGGGAGGAAGGCGGGGAGGAAACGCACCGTCTTCCACCGCGCGCAAGGCACCGGGGTAGCGAGGGGCGGCGTTCTACTCCGGCAGCGGCTGCGTACTTGCTCGGCTGAGCGCGGCCGCGTGGGCCCTATCCTGAAGGCAATGTTCGATGAGTACATAGTCTACGTTCGCGGAGGGCCGATAGCTTCATGAGCGCTGTGTTCCCGCCGCTTAGTTCGCGTTGAAGCGAGCGGCAGCATGAAGGTCAATTTGTTTCGCTGCAGCCGCCGCTCTTTCTCACGCCAGCGTTTTGACAGCGAGTGTCCGCGCTCATCGATTGAGATGCGTTTACGCTTGCCTGTCCGCGCGTGACACCATGCTTGTTAATTTAGTTAGCAAGCGAGTGTTTGCGAGTTTATACGGCCGATAAAGCTACTACCCTTACTTCGTATAGCTGTCTGATAATTTGCTACCGGAATCGATGCCTCGCGTATCGCGCGAAACTATACGACTTCTTTCTCTCAGTGACTGGTTTGCGTGCATTTTTAAAGCGCAGTTATGCAGCAAAAGTTTAGCTGATATTCGGCGTTTATCCTGCGTGTTCCCTCCTGCTTCCTGTTCAAATTTATTACCAGTAAGTTATATGCTAAAATTATGGTTCATTTAGCTACATTTTTCCTTCGCTGCTCACACACACGAAAATTCAAAGGCATAATAAAATACATAAAAGTCAACTTGAAAGAATGACATTACATTACACTAAGTATTACGAAAGTGTTCCTCGTAACAGAAGACAAACCTGCATTCTCTCACAGGACGGGCCCATCTATCTTAAAATACGCACAAAAGCCATGACGTAGGAAAAATGTGATACTCTTAAGGCGTCTTGTTCGAGGGTGGAAACCAAACAGTGATACCACAGAGAAAACAAACATGATAACAATAACAGTACGGGGACAGAGCAAGGACTCAACTACAAGGCAAAGCAAAACGAAAGTAGCCAGCGAAATGCACTACGGTATTACTTTTCAAGACATTCATCTTAAAAAAAAAAAAAAAAACCCGGAGGATTTCGGGAGTGCCGTTTCATAGCGTTTTCTCAGCCGCAAAGCTCCGGACGGTGGTTTTTCATATGTCAGTGACAGAGCCTCCACGCAAACACGCTTACGTGTGACGGCAAATATTTATACGGCGTCGACACGTCGAAAAGAATGGCGAGTTTATAAAACCGAGGTTGCAGAACCGTGGCCAAACAGAAGCAGCGTCAACATTGAGGCCACAGAATAAAGTTACTCGCTTTGAAATCAAGCTGTATGTGACAACATTGCATTTCACGACGGTATAGTTGAGTGTCAGCGCTTTGCGTTTGCTGTGGATTTTGCTTATGAGAAGTTCAAACTTGCACTCGTAGCAGCATAGCTTACGTCGAACAACAAGTGCAGACGAACCTAAAGAAAGTACGCAAGAAAGAAAGAAAGAGAGAAAGAAAGAAAGAATGAAAGATAGAAAGAAGCAAGAAAAGAAAAACGAAAGGAATGAAGCAGGAAAGAAAGAAGGAAGTCACGAAAGAAAGAGAATGAAACGCTGCACGTGTGCTAGTTTTAAAACGTTGTTTTTCGTTTTCTTCTCCGTGTGTCGGAGAGTCGATCCAGGAACTTGGTCTGCTTAGCCACATGCTCTTTCCCTTGCTTATTCATCCTCTCTCTCTACAAAGGCTCCACAATGCATTCTTAGAGCCGTAACACTTCCCATTTCTCTCTCCAAGTGGCAGCGTACCAGCAGAATATGGATCCATGTACTCGAGATCCACGTCAGTAGAAAAAATATCTGCAAGTCCCACGCACTGTGGGAATCGATGTTACGCGAAAAATTTTTGCGGGTACCTGACTATCCAGCATGGTTCGCCCGAGGTTCCGAAAAGCGGTGCCAGGTGGACCTACATTTTTGTGTAAATTGAGCAGTTGTGTGCGTGAGTCGCGAGCGTACGTGTCTGTGACGACAGCCGCACAACGACAACCCCGTTGAAGGCAATCGTATATAAAGGAACGACATAATTCTATATGCCGGCCGTTCGACGCTAGCTTACGACATGATAATTGTTGGTTTCTATATACGTAGGTAATGGACGAGCGTAAATGAGAGAAACACAGATTGTGACGTCGTCAGTGACTACGAGTTATGCAATCGTACGTATCTATGGATATGTGATCTGGCGTACGTAAAACGACGATCGAACTAGTACTCCGGCAAAATAATATTGAAGCATGACTAACTTGGGCGGTCATGAAGTCGGTACAACGTCGCATCGATTTCTGCGTAGCCTGCTACGAGGACCGCAGTGACAAAATTGGAGCGGTTCCGGAGATAGTGCTGTCTAGTACGGCGCCTCAGAGCGCGAGCTGTCACGAGAGAAGAAGACGAGGAAGTGACACGGGGAGCACGAGCCGAGTGTTTCAAACAGCTGGCTGGCTTTGGAGCGAGACAAGTATGCGTGCAATCGTGGCCTAATTCTAGATGCGCGACGACAAAGAATTAGGCCACGATTAGCTCGATTGCGCCCGCTATACGTATTTCCTGACTCTAGTTATAGGAAAGTGATTCATTAGTTGGCCAATATCGTCACGTATTAGCTTACTCAACGAGTACTGCACTATATATTACGGGCATATGGTGACTTGCTGTTCTTTTGTTTCATTACTCTTGGTGTCATAATGCACCACATACGATACCTTTGCTTTGTTTCTCCCTTACCAGCTTTTCACCTGACTTGACATCCAGTTGTTCGTGGAGTCACATACAGGCGTCATATAAGGTAAATATAACTTTTCGTGTCAGACGGAGTCCACGGAAACTTAATGTTGAACTCTGCTCAGAGAGTGGAAATATTCGGCATTTTATTCGTCAATCGAAGGTTGTTTTTCTTAAATATTCGTATTCAAGTTGATTCAAAATTTTTACTATTGGAACATTCCTATTGTTATCTTTGTTTTGTTCAGTGCCGGCTTTCTTCTTTCATCTTTAGTATGTGCCCGCTCGTCATGAATAGAAGTAGCCGGTGGAATTTTAAAAGTATCAACATCACCTAAATGACACACAATAAAAAAAGCACGGACAATTTCCTAGCAGTCGTGAATTGGGTGCCGCTCAAATCATTTCTTTGGACTTCGTTTCTGTCACAGTAAGACAAAAGAAGAGCATGGGGACGTTCATTTTCCAGGTGCGCTCTGGTATAACGGCCTTGGCTAATACAGCAAGTGGCGCAGAAAACGAGGACCTTTCAATATTTCGAAGCAATGAAGCAGTGCCGAACGATGTCATTCGACATAAAACAAACCGCTGCCTCCATCAACCAATCACTCCTTCGGGCGCGCTATAAACAGTGAATCACCTCATGCTGTTTCCAGTAATTTCTCTCCACGACTTCCATAGATCACTTCATTTCTTTTGGATTCGCTAAGTTGCACCATAACCACGGCGTAGTTCCTTGTCATTGTTGTCAGCACGGAAATAATTTTCTTTTATGTCCCTGGGCAACCGCAGCCGGTGCAGTTGTCGCAAGATGAGCGACCCTTTTATTACGGACCAATCTGAGGCCCTCTAAACTCGTGCCTCAGAGCTTCCAGGGTTAGCACTTCCTGTCTGCAGCGTCTTCTTAATTTCCTCCCCGTCACATGTTCTTTCTTTTTCAATGTTCTTACACTAGGAGGCAATTTTATGTGCTCACTAAACGTATGATAGCTACTTGGTGACTATAACATATAACACCACTCTCACGAGGATTATTAGGCAATACCGTTCTCAAAAAGTCGAAATATCCGCGACCAACCTTTCTGCAACTTTATTTCCGACATTGCCATTACTGGCTTTGTGGACCGTTCGGTGCGTTACCGCAGTCTTCCCAACTGCACTTATATCCAGTCGCACTCGACAACTTTCTGTACGCGCACATTGTCAGGAAAACGTTCTAGGCGATTGAACAATAATGCTACCTCTTCAAACAGTTCCACCATAAGTACAGTGAGAAAATGTGTAGAAGTTTAGTCCAGCGATTGAAATAACGAGGCCAGCAAGAGATACAATGTGATCATAGATGTAGGCACTGGGGACATTATAGGCCAGGATACCGAAACCGCCGACCGACTTATTGCGCCGCTTTGATTGCCGCATCATGGTGTTGAACACTTTGTACACTGACATTTTGTAGCTATAAGTAATGTGAATATGCAAGCTCAGCGAGCCTCGCATGGCTAAGCGATCACGCTTCATGCTTGGTAAACGGAAAACTAGTGGCACAGATTGAAAATAATGCATCACTCTGAAAGTGATAGCTACTGTATATTATAATATTTCTCTTACTGGATATCAGATCAAAATATTGCCAAACGACTTCTTGAGATTCAGTACTGGTACCCGAATATACCTACAACAAAAGTCTGAGGAAACTGTTAACCACTTTTCGAGCATACAAAGACAGAATCCATTTAGAGCGCTAAGTGTAGTTATCAGGTGAGAAAGTGACCAAAATCAATACCAAATGAATAAATAGTATAAGTTGCATTTCATTTGAGTAAATTTTTATATCTTGCTATAAAAGCCACGTTTTTTCGCTTTTGTGGTGTTCATTATTTATTGACATACGTTTTCGTCTCTTCTGCGACGTTTTGTGCGCGTAGTGTGTGCTGTGTTTGCTATTTTGTGATGTGTGTTTTGCCTCTGAGACTTTCTATGACTTCAGATATACTTTCACTTTTCTTCGGTGAGAACGAGTGGCTGGCATCAGTTTCTTGGTGTAAACGTCTTCTTGTATTTAGTCACATCAGTAAAGAAGACCAGTGTCTGCTGAATATTGCATGCGCACAGGAATGTTTGTCCTTTTCTCAGTAGGGTATCATGACTAATAGCTTGTAGTCAACAAATAACTTAGTTTTGCTACATTTACTTCAGGCTCAAATATAAGGAACAAGCAAGAACACTTGAAAGACAAAACTAACTAAAAGCAAACAAACAGCAACATTATATCTTGATTTTTGTAAGTCGTGCACTAGAGTACTTCCTTAAAGTTTTAATTACGGGATGCCACTCTGTAAATGCCGCAAATAAATGACAGTAATCGATATTTTTGCTCAAGTAATACGATTAGTAATGTCCCAGGAGAGCTATAGAAAGTAAGCAAAGGCAGAAAGTACATTTATTTATTTATATATTTCAACATACTGCAGCCCCGAAGGGCTATCGCAGGAGTGGGGGAATACAATATATAGAAAAGCATAACAAAGAGCACTGAACGTCAATGATTAGTGATATACAATAGAAATTCATCGAGTGGTAAAGACATTGCATGACCAGGCAGAGTATTCCACAATTCTATAGTGCGGACAAAAAAAACTGTATTTAAATGCATCGGTACGATGGTGTAAAGTGGTCATATTCAACTCATGGTGGTTGTAGGTCTAGCGGGTGTGATGGATCGTGGGGAGTTAATTAGAGTGCAAAGAAACTTCAAAGATTCGACGTGACGACGGGAAGAGAGACTGGTAAGTTGAAGACTAAGAAGATGGGAACTGGGTGAGAAATACCTGTCAAAGCGACGATAAATGAAGCGTACAGCTTTCTTCTGGCCAGATTAAATTTTCTTGATGTCAGATATTTTGTGCGGGTTCCATACGACAGAGCCGTACTCCAGTATTGGACGACAAAAACAGACAGTGAAAGCCGCAGGCTAGCCTGCTCCAAAGAAACTCGCGAATACACGCAGAATTGCTGCGCGACTGGCCGCTCGAGACACTTTGCGTGTATTCGCGGGCTTCTTTCACGCCCGGAAAAACACATTTATGTAGCACGTATTGAGCAACATAAAGCTGCATCGGGAGTTTTTCATGTTGCTCTACAACTTTCTCATTTACACTTTGATAATTAGGATAGTACTTCTCGCGTTAGATAATTTATTACAATTACCTAATTAAATCTCGGCAACGAAACAATTACTGGCGACTACTCAATACGCACAAGGAAACAATACGCACTAGGTTTGCTTCGCGTAACGCCGTTCCTCTTTTTTAAATCGCGCTGCATGATAGCTGGGACATCCTGTATATTTGCATCTCGTACGGCAGTGCGGTGCCAATTTAAGGACACGATGCACCTTATATGTCACGTGGAAAGCTCAAGCCTTTCAGGAACGCTTTCCAGGAAAGTGCACCCGCTCGGCGGCACGCTCGATTGACGCAGGTTGAGTACATTTCTTGAAAGCCTAAGCCAAGTGATCTTATGCGAGAGATATGTCTTTCTGTTCATCCTTAACGCTTTTATCCCTGCGTAGGGTAGCAAACCGGACGCGCGTATGGTTGACCTCCGTTCCTTTTCTTCCTTTGCCCCCCCCCCCCCCCCAAAAAAAAAGAAATATAAAAAAAAGAATTAAACGAGGCAGCTGACACCACCAGGTGCGAAATCACTACACATGTAGGTAGTACGCACGTCACTGCGTGAAACTCCGGGATGCAGTGTCGCCATTACCGAGCCCCATGTAGCAGACAACGAACTGTTGACATGCTGACATGCTTACAGGATCCCGTCTATACGACCTTCGTATTCCCCGTCGACGCCTTTCCAAAGGTGATATGAGCGGTATTGTGCTCCTGAACAAGAAGCAAATGCAAGTGAAATGAAAACGGACCAAGGACAGGAATGTACTGTTTGCCGAGCTCGATCACACGAAAGTGCTGTGCGAGAGGGTGCGATGCACTTGGCTTGCGCGGTTCCCTAGGAAGACTAAAAAACACTCAAGAAACTTCGTCTCTGCGGGCGTTATTGGTTCACGGGACAAGATAATTTATGCTAGCAGCATGTGCGACATCTGACAGCAGGCTCTTGTTAACGGCGACTTCCGCGGCGACTGAGAGTTGGTATGGATCGACGCGGTAACTCATCGTAATATTCTTTCTGTACCGACCCCGCCTCGATCCCACAAGTTATTCATAGTATGCGTGACACGACCTTGAAGAATTGTTAGCCATGTCATTAACACGCTACCATAAGGTAACGTAAACGGTGCGCGCGATCTGCCGCACTGTCGCAAACAAGCAAAGGCGCTGCGATGAATGTGCTCGGCAATGAAGACGCACGACTGAAACGGACCTTACGTGCAACTTCTGCATAGCCGCGAGCCTGCAATCGGCATACTCGCACTGCGGTTATTTTGACAAGATCCGTAAAGACCGATTTGAAACTGCTTGGCATCGCTGGACCTTTGCCGAAATGCGTAGTGGTCAATGGCAAGGGTTCGTTGTTTTGGAAGTTTGTGTAGTTCTCGTTGTTGTTGCCTGCCAAATTTGTCAGGTACCCACAAGAGGGGATTGGCCAGGGTTCACTGTCAAACAATACTGAGTGTTCATGCATGTTTACGGCGTTTTCTTGCTTTTCTTACCATTCATTTATTTCTATTTTCCACGTGATATCCCGATGACACTTGTCCGCGAAATAGAGAAAAAAGCGAAGGAAATGGCGTCATGAACATTTGGCATGTGAAGACAGTGCTCGACGCCATGCTCTTTCTTCAATGCTTTTTCTGTTTCCTTGAACGGAGTCAATTTGTAACTTTCTACTTGTGTTGCGCAGGTTTTTAATTTTTGAAATGAAAGAGCGCGCTTGCCTCAATTTTTTTACTACGGTGACGCGTGAGTAGCGTACGCTTGCGATCCCGCTCGCACACTGCCTCGCTCGCAATCTTGTTGACAATGGCAGCCAAAACGCAAGCTCCGACACTCAGGTAGCTGAAGAACTTGAGGCTTCAGGAAATGCGCCTGGTCGAGGTTTTTCCCATTACCCGACGAGTCCAATTCCAAAACTTGGGCAAGAGTGTTTTGAAAATAACTTATACTCTAGACTGTCAAGAAATGCCCCACGCAGGTTCCTGATGAGCAAGAAACAATAAAGTAAACGTCATAAATTAACCGCCCAAGATAAAAGTACTGCTAGAAACTAAGGAACATTGCATTTCTCGAAAGAAAAGGAAAAAAAAAAAAGAATTGTCGAAAGTCATTTTGCGCTTGAGCACACGAAGTACCAACATGTCTTTACCGTAAAGTTGCCTGATATCAACGTTAAGCTTTGTTTTTACTGCACTTTAATCGCTCCTTTCACGCGTGACATTACGCATCTGGTGTCCCTGGAAGCTATGTGACGGAAAGGCAAAAGCGATAAATAAAGTAACAGTAAGGAACAATAACATATATGACTCCACAGCGCAGGGTGTCAGCCTGTCCCACTCATTTTTTATTCCCCCATTAGCGGACATGACATGGGCAACTGACTTTCTTTCAGCGTATACAGCAAATACCTCCATGTTATTCCGAGATACGTAAAGCTCTGCTTTCGACGCAAGGCAAGAAATGCACCACCGCGCCTGTTATACCGCGTCGTATATCGTAGGTGAAAAATAGGCATGTCTCACTGAATAACAAATGAATAAATCACTGTGTCGTCTCGCATTTGCGTTCACCGCAAGGGAACTCCGCTATAAGGTAACTACAACGATAAATAACAAATCAAGGGCGCACCACTTGGCAAGCACGCAGAGATTGTTTACCGAGGGAGAATTACTCTGTAAAAATGCTCCTAAACTTCTGTCTGCTCGCAAATGTGCACGCGTGAAACAGCTTTTACAGCGAACGATGGCGTGCCCTCTTTTGTCTCGCTTAGGCATGGAGTCGTAAATTTTCGCCGAATAACGCACGGAACTATTTCTTTTTCTGTCTCAAATGGTAAAGTGCAAACACAGGTGGCAAGATTTCGCGAGAAAATAGGGTTTGAAAGTGAGTTAACAATGTAGAAGAGAACAGGTAAGAAGCAGGCGTAAGCGTCCCGAAGTAACTGTTGGCTCTAAAGACGAGAGGGAGGGTAACGAAGGCAGGATACCTTGACGTAAGGTTTTTCACGTAACTAGAGCTCAACTAGATTCGTCACTCATCAACTAGATTCGTCACTCAGAAAAAAAAATGCTGCGAGTTTATCAATTTCCGCAGCGTTCCACATTCGTTCGGCGCTGTAGTTTCATACAGCTGCATCGAATACGCCGCCGAGAAACACTGATCTTTCGTCGCGTACGCCACCACGTACGCGACGAAAGAAGACGGCCTCAAAGCCGTCTTCTTCTTTAGACGTTTAAAGTTGCGCATTCCATTGGGCTTATATTGCAGTAAAGGGCAATATTATGTATAACGATGTAATGGATAATAATAAAGTAATAGATATAACACAGTAATTTCAGCTCCCCCTTTCAACTGCGCTATAACAAGGCTCGAGTACCTTCGCAAGCAAAAGTAACGGCCACCCTGTGGTTCTTAATTGAAGTTTTGTCTCAGCTAGCATAGATGTCATTGTTTCGACATGAGGGCGTGTTTTAAGTACACAAATCCGCCTTAAAGAAAAAACAATGGCAACTATTCGCCGTCAAGTAATTCTAGATCACAGTTTGAAAAATGTTGGGAGCTCCGTGACTTTTGCAGGCGACACAGTGCGGGCAGAAAGCCGCACAGATTTCTGAGCATTTGGGCGATGAACTCTGTGCGCATTAAGTAGCCAGCGATAATGTTACCGGGAAATACTGCGCACACATTGAAGAGGAAAAAATATTCATTTTGAAGAAAAAATGTGGGAGAGGTTGCCGCCACGAAAACAGACACCGACTACGACGCAGGCGTCAAAGAAGAAGCAGACTGATAACAAAACAGGGAAATAACAAAAAAATGCGAAGTCCAAAGTATGTGAAAACTGTGTGCCCACAGCATCAAGTGATCGCAGAACTAGGAATATTCGCGCACACGCATGCACATTTGAACTAGATACTTAATTACGCTGCAACACCTCATTTAATGCGCGCCCCCACAGACTACGCTCTCAGCTTGTTTTGTTCGCGTCTACTCCGCAGGCATTACCACATAATACCAGGATAATTCATTGCATCCTGAGCTCAGCTAGTCGACTCTCACCGGCTGCCAAAAGAGAGTGCATGTAAGAGGAGCTGGTTTATGGTTAATAATAGTTAAAGTAAAACAAAATATAAGTCGAAAGAGTAAGAAACAAGCTGGAAACAGCCTGCGTAAGCACAAAGCTATTCTACGTCATATATGATGTTATATATCAGGCACGCAAGAGATTGAAACAGTGCTATGCGTACTACAGTGGGAAAAACACAGATACAAATATGAAGAAAGAAAAGAATAAGATGCGAACAGGTAAACTAGGATGCACTAAGGCCACTTAACAACCTTTCACTCAACAAAAGTCTTCAGCAGTCAGCATGATGCACAACGCCACCGTAAGACCAAACGTTGCAAAACGTCTAGTACAACTCGCACGAATGCAACTGCGTCTCTAACACAGCGAACAAAACCACAGCCTCAGCAGCCCTTATTCAATGACTGTGCTAAGCAGCGCCTTTGCGAAATACCTTTTTGCATGACCAAGCACTCCCCGTCGTACAACAATATCCTGCGACGGAGCATCTTAGTTGATTCACTGATGCCGCTTAACCTCGCGAAACTTGATAAGTGGTGGGCGATGTTTATTAGCATGCGTGTCAAAAAGTACTTCACATTGTTGTAAGCCAATTCACAGCGAGGACAAGAGAAGGGGCACACACAAGCGCATGTGTGTGTCAGCGCTTGTGTATGTCCACTCGCTTGTGCTCGTGGTCAACGCGCTTAAAGCAATCTTAAGAGGAGGCTTTAACTCTGGCCCAAATCCGATGCCGCGCATTTGAATACATGTGAAATGCAGAAGCGATTTTCTGAGATAACCAGTGAACCAATTTGAATAAAATTTGTTGCACTTGAAAGAGAAAGTTAAATTGTAGTGACTGTTGGAAACGAAATTTCGATTTAGCGTCTGAACTTTTTAAAGGTAATTTTCAAAAATTGGGTAAGTTTAAAACAAATAGGAGCACGAAGTTTACAAATTATAAGAAAAGATATCACATTTCCTGTAGACTGCATTCGTTAGAGCATCCAAAGTGGACAAATTGCGTATAAAATTATATCTTACGTGAATTTATTACGTTGTTTGCAAGGGTTTTGCAAAAGTTCCACTCACAAATTAGTGCTTTATTTGAGGGCCATGTATAATATATCAATTTTACCCTCTTTTGATGTACTATTATGTGCAGTTTACGGAATTGTAATATCCTTTATTCAGTGCCGAGTTGCAGAGTTGTAAACTTGATAGTATCGTTTTCTGGAAATTGGCTATTTTTGCCAACCTTTATTAATATACTGACAGTCTAAATCCATAATTCGCTACAAAAATTCACTAGTGTCTTAACATTGTCTTTTAAACATCATTAAATTTGGTGCAATGGTTACCGAAAAAAACGATTTCTCCTTTAACATGTGTTGAGATTGCAGCCCCACGAGCTCGCTTCCTCTTTAGAGGAAGCTTTGTAAGAGGAAGCTATGTTGCATGTAAAAGAAAAAAAGTTAAAATCTAGTGACGGTTGGTAGCGAATTTTTGATTTGGGCCATCAATATTTTAATAAATAGTGTTGTAAAGTTGCAAATATTTAAAAAACGAAACTACCAGGTTTCCAACTCCTTAACTCAGCTATGAAAAGTGATATCACAATCCATTAAATTGCATTTGATAGTAAATCTAAAGCGGACAAAGTTGATGTATTATACATGGCTCTCAAACATACCACTAATATCTGAGTAAAACATTTGCCCAAAACCCTTCTAAGAAATGCAACTTAACGTAAGAAATGAATTGCTATGTCAAATTTGTCCTATTCGAATGCTTCAACGGATTTATAAATGTCTTGCTTCTATTTTTTTCAAAATTACAATTTCTTGAAAATTAAAAAAAATAATGCGTGCTTTAAATCAAGATTTCGTTCCAACACCCACTAGAATTTAATGTTTTCCCTACCCACCACGGTGGCTTATCGGCTATGGTGTTGCGCTGTTAAGCACGAGGTCGCGGGATCAAATCCCGGCCGCGGTGGCCGCATTTCGATGGGGGCGAAATGCAAGAACGCGCGTGTCCCGCACGTGCATTGGGGAAACGTTAGAGATCCGCTGGTTGTCAAAATTAATACGGAGTCCCCCACTACGACGTGTTTCATAATCAATTCGTTGTTCTGGCACAAAAACCCAGCATTTAATTCAATATAACGTTTTCTCTAATATGCAACAAACTTTAATAAAGTCGGCCCTGTGGTTATCTCGGCATAGCGTTTCGGCGTTTTACATCTATTTAAATAGGCGGCATCGGAGTTGGGCCCGAGCTAAAGCTCCCTCTTACGTATGTTTTAGCGACGAGGCCTTACGTTAAAGCTTGTCGAAAAACGTTTGCTACCTTTTGAATAAAAAGTTTACTTTTGCAAATCCTTCAGGAATTCGCTGATCGCAGCTGCTGCTGTCTTTACGAATATCTCACACACACTGCAGCATTCATACAACGACTTGGCGTATATGTAGCCATCTGTGCTGCCCCTACATATCTGATGGCGACTGCATCTGTTCTCTACGGAGTTACGCCATGAAACAACAAACCGTACCTAAAAATCCTCACGGCAGCAAATATTCACAAGAGAGCATAATTACTTTTTTTTTAAAGCGGAGTTCTGTACGCCTCCATTTCCTGAGTTTGGCGACTTTGTTCGGTCAGTTTCAAAGTTCGTGGATCCCGGAGGCATTGCAGAGAAAACTAGGCAGGTCCCGAAGATACATCCGTGGTCACGAGGGTAACGAGGGGGGAGGAGTCTGTGTCTCGCTGTCTTGCCACGCAAACAGTAATCGCTATGAAGCAAAACGTGCTGCTGAAGGTAACAGTTCTATATATATATATATATATATATAGCCCTCCGCGATAGGTCGAAATATGGCCGAAGCCCAAGCTATTTTAGTATATCATGGAGGGATAATGGTGGACTGGGAATAAAAACAGATTGTAATAGTTTTTTTTTTACGTTATACGAGCCCGTGCTTACATAGCCGTGCATCCGGGACCAATGTTCAGAACTAAAATAAGACAATAGGTTAAAGGCGTATTTCTTTTTTTTTTTGCCATTTTGTTACAGCATAGCTGCAAGCGCACAGGCCAGCAGCCACGACCCTAGACTCTTACACAACACCGTGCTTGTATGGTTTACGTCTGTGGGAATAAAAACGTTCTTGAGCCGCAGAAGTGTGTTTGCTCATTTAGTCGCAACATTCGCAGTATAGACAACTGGTATGGAATGCTTGCAATGTTAACTGCTACAAAAGCACACTTTGATCCTTAGTTTTGTGTTTGTTTCAGCAATTTTTCTGCAATTTGAGCGCCAGAGGAAGCAACAAATGAAATCAGCTTTCGTACCATAGCAGCAGAAATGTAGCAGAAACCAGAAAGTAAAGAAAGAAATAGTGCTTACAGCCTCTTGGACACCGTCACCGAAAAAATTTAGGAGACTATTCTTGCGCACCCCACCGCTATCCCGGAGAGGTACTTTGCTGCTTCTCACTGTTCTGACCGGTACAGCGTTTACCTCATAATACAGGCAGGCCAATCATGAATAATTTCGTCGTGATCATCGTCGTCAATGCGCCACGCGGCTTGGGCTGAAGAAAGAGGCACATATTTATACATTTCGCAATCGGCAGATCCACAAAAAATTCGCGCGCGCAGCAGAAGGCATCTTTTTTGTTCAAGTAGCCGCAGATCCTTTTGTGCAAGTAGCCTGCCGCGGATCCAGGTCGTCTCTTATACTCGCGGGCCACCCGGTCTTACACTGTGTGTCCGTCGTCCGCCATTGTATAATGCTGGCGGCTCGCTCATAAAAGTCAAGGGCTGGTCTCTCAAGGTGCTTTATGGGGCTGAGAGAGTCGGGAAGAAGGGTTGCGTGCCAAGCGCTAATGAAGTGGAACGGGGCACGGAAAATGCGTTTATGGGGAGAAGAAGAGAAGGCTGCAGCTGCACATAGGCCTTTCTGCAAGAACTGCGGGTAGAACAATTGTCTGCCTAGAGTCGTAGCCCGCAAGGCGATGGAAATGGGAAAGCGACCCGCATATCGTTTTAATAAAAAGTGGTGGTTTGCTTTCTTTCAAAAGCGAGGAAAACGGCAGACCATACGATTACATGGGCGATAAGTGGAACTTGCTCCAACATTTTCTGGAAGCAGTGATAGAGTTCTGTATTTGTTTAACAGATGGAAGAGTTCTTCTGCTCGTCGCGGTAGCTCATTCGCAATGACGTCGCACTGCTGAGAACGAGGTTACGGCCGTGGTGGTCGAATTCCGTGATGGCGGCGGAATCGCAAAATAACGTTAGTGTACCTAGATTTAGGGGCTTCGGCCCATGAAACCCCCGAATTTCAATTTAGGACTTCCTCTGATTTGGTGGGCGAGTGTCTGCAGCTGGAAATTATGATTCTCAGTAGTCGTGGCGGAACAAGGATCTGGAGGCCATACACAGCAGTGTACTCGAGTGCATGCGATGGCATTTCGCTTACTTCAGCATGGGTCGCCCATGGTACTGTGACCTTCTTGTGGAGTTGACGTGTTGTGAAGCATTGTGACGGTGTCGGAACCTTGGTCTTTCTTACTGTCCCCGGGGCTGTACTGGTCAATACTTGCTAGCCAGTCTTACGCCGCTCCCCATATTATCTGACTGTGTTATGACTAATGAAACGCAGCCTAATCAGCGGGCGTTTCTGATGCACCACGTAAGAACTTTAACTTCAGGTGATATCCCCATGCTATAATATACGTGTAATATGTGTTCTCACAGCGTACGGTGGAGTCATACGCTACGTTTACCCTAGCCATACTGCTCCATAATGCGGAGAAGGATTGTGCAGGAGCTTTAACTGAAAGGTGGTATCGAAAACAACCCGGGTGTCAAAATTTTTGTCGTGGTGCCAGTTTCTAGTGGGCTAAAGGGCACAATATCGACTTTTAACCGCTCTCTAAGCTACCGCTCCACTTTACCCCTGCTCATGCAACACTTAGTACACTTTATCGGGTTATTGGTACTTGAAGTATGTTTAAGTAATTTAGAGTATTTAGGCACACTTCAGTATGTTTCAGCAATTTACTAATTAAATATATGCCATACAGGGTGTCCCAACTATCATGCACCATACTTTCAAAATATGCAAATGCCATGTAGCTAGACATAACCGAGGTAATGTTGTTTGCCGTAGCTTGAAGATACTCAGGTTATATTTCGCATTCCGCATAACTGCATAATTAGTATTAATCAATAATCAACTTCTCAAGTATTATAATTAGAATACAAGTGTCAATGAGAAAATAGTAGAGCAACATGAAAAACTCCTGATACAGCTTTCTGTTGCTTAATACGTGCTACATAAAAGTGTAATTCCGAGTGTGAAAGAAGCCCGCGATTACCCTTGAAGTGTCTCGAGCGGCCAGTTGCGCGAAAATTTTGCGTATATTCGCGGGCATCTTTCACCCTTGGAAAAACACTTTTAGCTACGTGGTATTTGCACATTTTTAAATCTTGGTGTATGGTAGTTGGGACACCCTGTATATAGGGACACCCTACCCTTAAATACACGATACTTAAGGTATGTTAGCGCCTTTAAGTGGCACCGGCTACTTCATTTCACAGATAATTACGTGCTATAGAAGGCCAGAATACTAGAGAAAAGGTCACATAAAGCTCACAAACACTTAAAGTCAACTCTATAAATAAGTGCAATGCACTTATTGTTATGTTTACAAATTTTACCTTGGGGAATTGTCACTGCGTCGTGGCTACTTGGTCTGCATACCCACTGTTCTAATTCGGTCACCTCCAGATAAACACTACTTAGCCCTTGGAGCCCATTTCTTCAAGAGTGATGTTAGCCTTCTGAGCTAGGAACGTCAAGGAGTTCATGTGCTGACAAGTTCTGGAAGGGTTATTAGCAACGTCGTGGTCTTCCCGGAATCTCTTGGCGAGTGCATGACTGTATTCGCGTCAGGCGATCATGAACAGCCACATAGTAGAAAACTGTGCGACTGCGCAAAAATATGTTCAGTTCATTCTACCATCTATAACAGTACTTGTTCTTTTTGTTGCCTCAAAACGTCTAACAGTATTCGCGAATGATACTTAGTCTTGATCTTTGCTCTATCCCTCTTCTTTGTTCTCGCTCACTAAGCCGGTCTTCCTCCTTTTCTGGTCGTTACAAAGGTTAAGTCGCGTAAACACACGATAGTGATCTCACAGAAAGTGTCACATAACACACGCCAAAGCATTACGTCCAGTCGCATAAATAGGTATACTAAAGACAGGACGCAAATGAATGCGATTTTAGTATTGTTGCTTCTAGGGTGATAACTTGAAATACCCGCCTACTCACACAATAGGTTACAAGAAAAAAAAAGGAAAAAAAAAAAGACGAGTACGGAAAAGAATACGACTGTCTCGTGCCAGAACATCTGGAAACACTGTCAGCAGCGACCCATGTATCTTGCACCGAGCGAGGCTTGAAAACAAGTGGCCCACAAATGCATTAGCTTATTGAAGACGCGCCTACTACGAAAGCTGGCGGCCGTTCGAGGACACTATCGGAAAATCAATCCAGCACTTCATCGAGAGCTGCGCGTCGCCGAGAAGGTTATAACGGCCAGACATTTCTACCAACGCCGAGTTGTCGACTTTTATATGTGTGGTTGGCGAGTATCACCCGGTTCAATCGTATTGCACTCAAAATGGTATGTAGGTTAACGGGCGAAAACACATTACAGTAATTGTGCCCAGCTTTTCAATCTGTGTCTTATAGTAATGGTGACAGTACCCAGGAAGCCAGTAAATTTGCTGTGTCTGTCCCGGGGCACAAAACAAAATAACTTAGCTGCTTTCAATCGCTCTCGTGTCGGAGAGCGCCAAGTACTTGTGGGCTGCTGAGGTGCACGTCTGCTTTTCTTGCGTTTTATCAACTGAAAGTTTATCTGCCTACAATGCTGTAATGATTCGATGTACGCAGCTAAATGGCATTAATAAGCTTATTTGGAAGTGAGAGTGTCAGTATATCGGTTTAGTGTGATAGCAATGTTGCGGCTCATCTGTTTTTATTGTTTGTTTTATTTCTTCAATACTCCTTTATTTCATCCTGGCACAGCAACAAAAATATCGAACTTATTAGGAAAGTAATATTAACGAAAAAAGTATTTATCGTGCTCACAGAACCGTACCTGCACCCGTATTCACGAAAAATGTTTTACGCTAGAATTGTTCGTAATAAAAGACGCCAGCCACTCGATATATAAAGCGCATATTATTAGCGAAGACAGTTGGCCGATGGCATATAAACCACTTACAAACATCAGGGAATGCGGCGCCTGAATATTTTTCTGTTTGCTTTATGCCAGAGATCTATTAAGCAGATACCACATTTATTGCACTTTCAGCGCAATTGAGTTTGGCAGCGCCTGGCGCCAGCACGTCCAAATTTTAAGCTACACAGCGGAGTGTTTGTGTAAGTATGTGAGTTTGTGCGGAGTGTGTTTGTATGTGTGCATGCCAGGGTGCGTACATGCGTGCCTTGTGAACGAGCTTCGAATACAGACGTCCAACTAACACACACGCACATCGTACAACAGTCCACGCACAGTGGCCGGGACTAAAGTACACAGATATTTTTGAGCACAAAATCTAGGGACTTGAGCCGGGACCAGACAAAATCTTATCGCTGAAGCCAGTATACACCGGAAGAACACAAAGAGCGCAATGAGTACCCGCAAAACGTTACAAAGGCTACAATATTATGTGCTGGTAATAATGTACAGTTACAGCGCAAGGAAATCAATATTTAAGTGCACATCAGGTTTGAAAGTATACCTCAATGCTGTCGTTGTGCGCGTTTAAAAAAACGGCGTTCAGCCACAGATGGGTTAAGCTCGTACAGAGTCGTGCCTTGTAAGATCACTCTGCATTTATTGGTCAAACTTCCAGCAGCACCCCGGCTAAAAGGGTTTATTAGCTCAGACAACGATACATTCTGTAGTTCATACAAAATGACTGGGAGGTATATTGGCCGGCGGAAGGTGGAGAGAAATTTCAGTAGCCTAAGGTATAAGAACGATATCTAACGGCTACGAGCTACTTTTATTTCTCACCGCAAGCTTCAGCAAGACATGGCTAGTGCTTACGAGCGGTACTGGACACGAGAGACCGACGCAAATATTTTGCTATAAATGTTTTGATTAAGATAAGCCGATCCCAATAAATAAGCGTAATGAACTTCTGCCCACGTTTGCCCGAGGCAGTGCAAGCGAATAACCAAAGCGACAATGGGACCCGAAATTAAAAGTAAACATAACAACGTACACATCGCGATTAACACTCATGTTCAAACATCGGCTACTCGGGTAATTACACCTTCGAATTAGGTGTAGGCGGACTCAAAAACGAGGAAGAGAAACACGCTAGCTTTAAATAGAGACGCTTCGTCAGGATTCGAAAAGCTTTCACGGCGTAACATGTAGCTTCCTTGTTAGGCTAATTAGGGATTGCGCCTAGTCCATCTGCATGCACTTTGAAAGTGTCCCGCTACAAATGGTACGCTCGTGTAATGAGCCTGTTCGCCGGATCCTGAGCTCCATTCTGTTTGAGCGGGGCTTAAGCGATCTGCGAAGTGCACACATACTCTCCTATGGCCGACGCTTTAAGCCACTGAGTCCCGTTGATGTGAAGTTGCCGGTGTAACACTTGTAAGTCACGCAACGAGAAGGTCCCGTTTGCCAGGACAAGGTTGCATTTAAAACCGGTTTCGTTAAACATGGTAGTATTTCACCCTGCATCTCTGTTTAACTAGGATAGAAGGGAGCAGGCTTGGAGACAAGTGATGTCGTCTGGTTGAAGAGAAAATCAAAATTGAGGGGCTGCTCATTGAAGGAGCTAGAGGGGCTGCTCATTTTGTCTTATTGGCCCCAATCTAATGAAGGTTGTTACGTAAGACAGAAGGAATCGCCCGAATAATCATATCGCACTGAACACTTGACTTGTAATCTTTAGTAAAGACAGTTAGTAACATTGGCATGCGCATAATACACGCGTTCTCAATTATGATCGTACTTGATTATTCGATATGCAATTTATTCGATATCCAGTTGCTGCTGTTGGCGTTTCATTTATAGGGTCGCCCTCTATCATGTCACGTAGGCATCCACGCCAACCTCTCCATGCATTGTTAAGTGATATGTCTTGCTTAAACAACTTTTTCTTCGAACAAATGCACTTAGCGCTCATATCACAGAAATACAAGTGGGGAACAATGACTCAATGCTCATATCACCAATGTTGCCTTTGGACGTCCAACTACAGAAACCTGTACGTGCCTCTCGAAGTTCAGGAAAGTTAAATCGATGACAAACCTTCGGGAACTTGAACTCAACCTAGCCTCCGTTCCACTCTACAAAAGATCTAACGGGAAGGTTGGCTACGCCCAGAAAACTGCGAAATAAACTCAGAGCTGCGAAGTTGCAGATGAACTTTCCCTTACAATAACCACTAACCGGGGGATGAAATCCTACTAAAGTTAATTAAAAGCTATCGAGGACACTGGCATAATAAGCATTCATATCTTCCGGTTAATTGCATCTCGGAAGCATCTTCGCCAGCAAATAACGGTGTCAGATTCATTCCTTCAGAGAGCGGACGCACACCGGCAAACATTCTTCAGACGTGGAGCAACGGAATGACAGCGACATCTCTTCATACACCGGCATAGTTGCATGTAGTACTAGGGAGGTGGCTAAAACTGCTTCCGCGAAAGCCAATGAAGACTCGAATTTCGTCCGTGCTTATATTTCCTTCCCATTTCTCCTGTGATACATGTTTTGAGAGACTTCCAAGAGCCAGGAACATAGTAGCTTTCTCTCTCTCTCTCTCTCTCTCTCTCTCTTATTTTGCCGTCCTCCGACGCGGTGCGTGCAAGGGCAAGCCAGCTTCCTGCAGTCTCAATCAGATTGCAGACCCATTTCAATGTGCCGCGGGCTCCCCTGAGGGTCAGGGCTGCATCTAATGGAATATCTGCGTCCACTCGTCATCTTCGTCTTGCTTTTGTCCTTGCAGACTTCATCCGTCACCCTACCGACGGCAGCGTCCCCGCCCTCCGCTAGTGCTTGCTGGGCGCGCGTTGCCAAAATATTGTTCCCAGGAGGACTGCTCAGCAATCCAATATTCCTCCAGAAATATTTATTTTTCCTCATCATTCTGATCGTAAGTTTATTCCGCAGCACGAGGAAGACAGATGTATTGACTTTCATTTGCCTGCCTTCGCGGGACACTCGCGATGCATTCGATTGCGTGCGCTAGGGTCACGCTTGCTCTTGTAATTGCTAAGTTGCTGCTGAATCTGCAAATAGATTCGTGGATTCTTTTGGGCGTATTTAAAAGAGAAAGTCCTGTGCGGGCCCGCTAAAGTCATGGGCGATCTTGTTTCAGATATTGCCACTTTTGCACTGAACAACAAGACGGCGTATATAGTAAGGGTACACCGGACGTGTCACTCGAGTGGTTACCAAAGTGTTATTCAGGCAGATACGTAAATTTGCACTTGCGTCAGTAACATTTAATTTGTAATTCAATTCGTATTATGTGTTTACATTGCAGAGGCTCAAATTAACTTAGCAAGCGTCAGCAAAGCTCGAGCAGGAATTCTACGGAGCCTCTGACAGCTCGCTTGAGATGTGTGAGAAAATGAAAAACCGAAAAGAAAATGAAAGCCGAATCTCATTTCGCATCCAGAGCTCTTCTCACATGGCGCATACAAATAGCACAAACCGCTCGCGCTGTGTGTATCGAACGTGACAACGAGAGCTTAACGCCACGTTATATTTCTGGGTTGACTTTAAAAGTTTATGCCGTTTACGGGGTCCTGGTGGCGGTGCTCTCGAACTTTCTCACTTTATCTCGTCCATATCGAGCTACAGCGAAAATTCAATACTACAAACAAAGCAGGCGAAACTCGATTTGTGTCTTTGGCAATAACGCTGGCTGAGCTAACTTGAATCAAGAACTACGAAAAATTTCGAGCCCTGCTCTAAGAATGTCACAAGGACTCTGATAGAGTGACTAAACTCATGAACTTTCGTAAGCCAGTAGGCAGACATTGAAGCAGGAGAGCTACCTTGGTAGAGGCACTGGTACACTCAGACAATGATAGGAAGTCAATCGTTTAGATTGGAATGACAACGGGACCAGTAAACGTTACATACGCTGAGTGTGCGAGCAAAATGCAGACAGAGAACAAACTGAGGTGATGCTTTGCCATATCTAACCAAACAAACGAGTGAAAAGACAGAAATAGGCTGACGAGACTAGCTTAGCAATAACGCAGCGAAAGAAAGGTTTTGGAAGAAGCTTCAGTGCAAGGGCCACAAGACGTAAAAAAGAGAGAGAGAGAGAGAAAAAGAACAGCGTTGATGGGGGCACGTTTGTCTCTCATTCCAGTTACGTTAAATCTTCTCCCATATGAATTGTGCATCAACTAGCTTAGAAACACGTTCCTTCGTTAGTGTCTGCGATGTATATCTCGAAGTAAAAAAATGTGGATTCAAGGCAAGTCATAATTTTTGCTGTCCAATCTTCATATCCGTGGCGCATATCAGAATTTGCGCGATGATCGTCATTGCAGTTAATATTAACAACTTTTCACTAATTACGTTAAAAGTTGACTTTAGGGGGCACGTTTTAATTGAGTAATTCGTGCCGGCCAGTTATCAGAGCATAAACTTTTACTAGAAACGTCCTACCTGGCACCAGTTTCTAGAAATGTGGGCTCATAATGTACCGTCAAATGCATTATTGTTGTGATTGAACAGTTTTCCGTATTGCATTCTACCAGACAGTGGAAACATTACCTGGAGCCGCAATTAATTTCGCTACAAGTTATAAGTACACAGTTGAAGTAGAAAGCTGTTTCAGTGGAAGCTTACATACACTGCTGTTTCAATGATACGCGCTGCGAGACGGATAGCGCTATGCGCACTATCAATTAACACATTGCCACAGCCAAGTCTTCTGCTTTCTCCATCCTTCTATCCTATCTCTCACTTCGCGCCTCCTTCTTAGATCAACTTCTTTCAGCTCAGTGATGCCTTGCAAATGTCACGCGTAATTTAGCGCACGCCACTACGGCTGTTTCGTGATAACCCGAGGGCTCTCCGAGTCACAAGCAGCCGCAACTGCCAGCAATACATATGATGTCAGGCAACCAACAGGAGGACGTTGAGCAGAGATTTCTCTCGAAGGGACAGAACAACGGACAGCGGCCTTCCTAGTCGCATCAATCTGAATACCAGAGCTCTTCCCTTACGGTAATGCTACCTTTTTTGTGCAGCGTGACGTTGTCAAATACAGGACTCGGGCAAAGAGACGGAAGACGAAAGAGAGGCAACGATTGGTTTGCCGCGGCGCGGAACGGCGGCCAAGGAGCAAGCGCCGCCAACTCGTACCTTCACCTCCTCGAGTAACATGGAAACGGAGCACCACTGAACGCATTTGGCGTGACAGGAAAGGGTGGTGCTGGATGGCCTGCGTGCCAGGGCCATCCGACCGGCGGTGTCGGCTGGACGCCCACTTAATCTTATCGCCGACAGCCAACGGTGGCGTCCCGCTTCTTTCTTCTTCTGACCTCACACCCTGCTCTCCGCGTGCACACCGCCTCAGCTGTTAAGACGCCCCATCGATCGGCCGCGCTGTGGCCGAGATCACGCACCACTTCTGCAGCTCTTCGCGTGCTGTTATACCGCCTCCGCTTTCGTTAGCCACACTGCGCTTACTTTTGAAGATTGTGCTTGGCGCTCCGCTTCCTAGGTCCTCCTTGGTAATCTTTTCGGGCCATTGAGATGTCTTAACTTTCCAAGCGCAGTTATTAGAGAACCACTAATTCACTACTGTTCATTCTTGTTAAGCCCAAGATTCTGAAAGGCCTATACTTGTTAGCGTTTAGCATTCAAAAGCTACACGTAAGACGGTAGTCACGTGGTTACAAACCGTTCGACATGGGGGTTGTTAGTAAAATAATTTTATTATAATATTGTAAGGTGAAAGCAAGAAGAGGGCCAATGCCTCAGGGCCTGTGGAAGTAATTAACGGGCGAATAAATTCACTTCCTCAGACTGGTGGGGTGTTTAAACTGGAGGAAATATTTTATATTGGTAAAATCTATTCACACAGTCCCCAGCTTTCATGAGTTAATCCTGAAAGTTATGCGAAAAGTGCCAATGTTGTTTCAAGACTCGGTTTTCGCGCATTACTATCCCACAAATGCACAACAGATGCACACGCGCGTACGCACAAGCATTGCTTAATACTCTCAGCCTTATTGGAAAAATGCATGCCTGAACGAAAATTTAACGACTATCTATTATGAAAGGTGAGTTCGGGGGCGAGGGGGAGGGGCTTCAATCCAAATGTAGGCTACTTTTGGTGTAGGTGCAGTAGTCAGGTTGCATACCATGAGAATAGACAGCAATATACTGTATGTTGCTACGTTTAGAAGCGAATAGGCATAAAGGGGTCTGCAGCAGTGTGTGGCACGTTTTGATGGACTTGCCGGTTCTTTTCGAAAAGGCACAAAACTGCGCTGTGTCTGTGGCAGTGCCTGACCGAGTGAAGAATGCACTTTAATTGCGTTGTTCTTCTTTAAATGAGAAGCTAATATTGAAGCCCGTTTATTCTGACAGCTAAAAAGACACCTGCGAGCAGCCCGAAAAATTGTAAAATTTTAACAGCGAACCTGTCTATCCTGGGCGTTTGCCCTCAGGTGTAACGTCGAAATGCGGGCCGATCTTGGAGGTAGTGCTGAAAGGGTCCAAACGCAATGGACATTTCCCCCTGTGAAGTTTGAACTAGCGAAGTTGTTTAAGCTCGAGGATGGTCCGTCGAGTATACGCCGCAAAATCTCCGCCTGGCGATGACGTCACCATGCGTCGTCTAGCAACGCTTCGCCCCAGCTGCGCCAACCGCGCCGAGTCTCGCCACAGCTGCGTGAGCCGTGACGTCATTGCGTACTCCGCATCGCTTCGCCTTAGCTTTGTCAAGCAATGACGTCACCGCGCTGTGCGGAGTGGTTGCCACGGCTGCGCAGAGGCGGAGCTAAGTCGTGACGTCAGCGCGCCGACCCGCGGGATATATAGCTCCGCGTCGCCGCCGCGGCAACACAAAAGCGCCGCTGTCTCCGCGCCGAGCATATCACCGCGAAGATGGGGCGGCCGAAGAAGAGCGTCACTCCTGAAGTAGAGGAAGTGTGGCGTGAAAGCTGCCGCGCCGCTACTCGAGAGCGACTGAGACGACTTCGGTTCGATCCCGAGTATCGCACCACCGAAGCGGCGGCGAAACGTCAGCGATTCTCAGAAGACCCAGAGTTACGAGCCCGCGAAACCGAGCAAACGCATTTGAGCGTCCAGAAGCGTCCAGATACTTTAATTACCGAGTGTTCGTTGCTATTTCGGAATGTCGATGATTCCGGGGTGATCTTGCGCAAAACGTGACAGAGTCTCGAAGCATAAGCTCGCAAAAGCTAGGCCGAACCGAGATAAAGCTAGGTGGGGTCGCCAGCTTCGCTGTTTGCCCCGTCTTCGTACCACTAGTGTGAAGCTGCTATTAATTTTTTTACCCACAATTTGATGCCATATCGCGTCGAAGAAAACGACAAGAAAATATTACTAAATTTACACACGCTCAGCGTGTGAACACGAGAAAAACCTAAAGTTGCTTACTTTGAGCCCATAAAAAATACAAGCTTCGCTTGAAAAATCCCGATGTTTCATCGAGTGCCACTTTGAGGCTGGATAACTACCCGCTGAGCATACAGGCCGGCAGGTCAGCCACCACCTTTCTTGAGCACTAGTGTAGCCTGTATTGTCCTTGGCTTCGATCCTGTCTTCGCGAAGTTACCTTCGTTCCTTGCGGGCTTCGTCAGAGTAGAACACAAGTCAGGATGGCCGTTGTCAAGAGATAGAGAATAAACATGAAAAGGAAAGGCAGGCAGGTCAACTAGACGAGCACCCTGTTTGCTATCCTGCACTGGGGGTAAGAGAAAGGGGGAATACAAAGAGCAAGAAAGGAAGAGAGTGAGCACGGTGCGCACGCGGAAGGATGCACAGGAGGACTATTTCGCTATATAGCTGTCAAGATTGTTATCACAGCATATTGTTTTCTCGTTATGGTCTATTTAGATTCCTATGTATTACATCTCTGCATTACATTTCAATTTCCCGTCACGCGTTTTCTGGTACACGCATATATTCGTTATCTTGTACAGTGCTCTGAAATGTTTTTTTTTCTGCTTAGTTTTCTTGTTACCGACAGGCAGGTCTTCGTCGTACACACCTTTCGCCTGACCTAACTTTGTTTACGATGCACCGTGAACAAGAATTCCATAAAGAAATAACTTCTTCTAGAGCGGTCTATTCGAAATTGCTTTTCTCAATATGATAATGATGATTATGCGGTGGCCATACATTTTGAAACAGACTGGCATCATCTAACAGCATGCCTAACGTCTGTTGATAAAAATATTTAAGAAAAAAAATTACAATAGGTGGTGGCTTTGCTTGTCGCAATAAAGTTCACTTGAAAGGAACAGTGCCACCACTTATGACTAGCAAAGCAAGCTCACTTATAATTTTGTTATCTCCTCGGCGGGCGTTCTGGCAATTTAGTCAGAAAATCAGCCTTCTTGATAGGTTGAAAGATAGATTCGGGGAGAGGACATTTAGCATAGCCAGTTCGACATCTCATTAAAATGAAATTGCTATTGAGCATTTGCTTAAGTTATTTTAAACTGATAACCATTGTCTGACACGATCTAAACGGAAGTTCTTGCCTTGTTTTCTAATGTTTAGCATTTGTATTAGCATTACCATTGTGGTTTAAATGTAAGAATCTAGAAGCGCGACGTGGCGGTTATCCAATAGCGCTATAACCTCATATACTGGTAATAAATGTTTAAGCAGTTTATAAATAAAGACTTGAAGGTATGAAACAGCGTCCTTACGTTGGTATAGACGCTACATTTCTGCAACTTTTCAAGATGTCAGCACCTAATTACCCTAATTTGTTCACATTATATATTGTAAACAAAGCAATACGCGGGAACACTAAAGAAAACGTATTCATCTATTGTTTTAGTGCCTTACTGACGCTATACATTTCTTAATAACGCTCACCGTCAAAAAGATAGCGCACTTACAGACATTCCTAGAGCGCAAGCTACACTAGATAGATTTACATGCTTTTTACTCTTCAGTTACGCAGTTACTTAAATTTACAGGGTCTTGAAAATACTAATAGGGTGAGACGTTCACCAAATCACCTCACAAAAGACTTCCTACAACAAGTGTAGTGCCACATGGCAGCTTCTTGAAACGGCTACTTTTCGTTAGCAGCACAGAAAAAAATTCTTATTCATCCATTTTACGGGATTTGTTGATCGCTGCAAATAAAATTCACATGGTCTCTTATGTTATCACTAAGGCGACCTGAAGGCGCGAGCCCGGGTGCCGATGCATTAAAGACGGACACTTGACGTACACAATCCCCTTAATTCACTTCGCCTTGTCATACCTCTTAATTCCCTTACTCACCCTCTTAATTCGCTTAGCCTACTTCGCCTAGTTGTCCCTCTTAATTCCCTTACTGATCCTCTTAATTCGCGTACTCATTCTCTTAATTCGATTAGTCTAATTCGCTGAGTCATCCTCTTAAATCGCTTAGTCATCAATAGTAATTCTATTGCTTTTAACGCGCCTGAGTAATCCTCTTAATTCGCTTACTCATTCTCTTAATTTGATTAGTCTAATACGCTGAGTCATCCTCTTAAATTGCTTAGTCATTATTCTTAATTCTATTGCCGTTAACTCACCTGAGTCATCCACTTAATTCCCTAATCATCCATCGTAATTCGCTTTATCATGCATCTTAATCCGCTTAGTCATCCATTTAATTCGCTTTATCATCCATCTTGCTTGCGTTCGGGGGTATGAGTCATTGATGATGATAGTTTTTGTACGTACCTGTAGTGTCGTCGACGCGTTTTCGCCCAAGGACTTTGAAGGTCGACTGAACGATGAGAACATATAAGGTTTTCGGCTTAAGATCAACCCGTCGGTTGCTGCAGACACCACAAAACCCAACATTTTATTTTCACGTCATATAAAGCTCTGTCATCCAAACCTATATTTCTTTGTCGGCCACACAATCCAGCATCCATGGTCACGAATACGCGAAAGTACACCCCGACACGCACTGAGAATAGGCTGGGCACGCGATAAAATAATGCGAGTGGGCTTCGAGACTGGTCCAATATGCCTGATTTTCTTCCCGACAATGCCTAGTCTTACTAAGAATAGGCAAGATAAAGAAATATATATATATATATATATATATATATATATATATATATATATATATATATATATATAGAGACAGGCGGTGCCAGGCTGCCTTAACAAAGATCTCTGGTGAAGCTTGCGGCGAGAATATCAAGGCGCTCCTCGAAGCCTCCGAGGGTGCACCCTTCGACGGCAACGGAGCGTTCAGGCTATCTTTGTTCGTATCCCCTCCGTTTCCGGATACGTGACCGGGCTGCCCGCTGACCCGTCAGCTCCCTTTGCGCGTAAGCCGTGTCTCGTATGCCCCCGCTTCGGAAGGCCGTGAGAGAACGCCAAATAAGAAAAAGCCGAGTCAGCAATTGATGGGCATGCATTAAGCGATAAACCCGGGTGCCCACTTGGCTACTATCTCGGTTCCTTCGGCACGCCTCGATGGCCCTGTCATGTCATGGCGGCGCGGTTGCTGTCAGTAAAGCCAGTCAAGACGTGCTGATTGGTGCAGCCTAATGATTACTGCTTTGCTGCGGCCTACTAAATTGGCCTTAGGAGAGAGAGGTACCCATTATTAGCATTAGACCAGTTTGGTGTGTCTGTGAAGAATGAATGTATTGTGCATTGTTTATTCGGATGGTTGTTTGCTAAGCGTAATACAAAAAAAAAAAACAACATGACAAATCGGATAATGCTTGAAAAATGGTAAGGAATTACTTTATAGATTTGGATGTAAACAGGCGGTTTAGAAAGAATAAATGAAGGGGCCCAGATTATAGTCCGTGACCCCTGACCTCTTGTCCTTGTCTGCCTTGCACACTTTATTCTATCTAAGCATTAGGAACCAACTTGCCCAACTACGTTTTATTAAACAGGGGGATATATATGATCCATGTCAGAGAGAGAGATAATCATAGTGCTGGGCTACGAGTGTAGTCAATGCCAGGGCTGCAGCAACGCCCGCTCAATAAGCGTCAGGTTGAACAGCTTGCCCCAATTCAACCGCCACGACCGTATCCGTGATCACAGATGAATGCCGGTTGTGTACACAGACCCAGCCCTTTAGCCTGCTCCGCGTATCTAAACCAATCTAATTCAATGCACGTACGCAACCAAAAGCGACTTGGAGTACACACGCGAAAAAGAAAGCAAGAAAATTCGAACTCAGATCAATGCTCCAGCTACTAAAGGTCCCGAACGTTCTCCGAGAGCGGTCGAGATAGACAAACCTGCCACATGCCCGCGCATGGAGTGACTGCGGCATCAACCCCAGCAGTCTTCGGCTACTGCCTCTGCTTACGAACTCCGTGAGCGAGCTCTTGCGAAAAAATAAAAAAGACAAGGATTGTGCTCTGCTGTTCACTCCTGAAGAGGCACTGGGGAGAAGCGATAGGTACAGAACCCCCTCTAGATTTAACCCCCGCCCCCACGTCGTATTTGATTTCGTGTTCTTCTTGCTACTTTTCTCTTTGCCTCCCGTTCTGAGTCTGCTCGCGTGCACGTCGACCACTCTATCTGAAGGTCCGCTACCCTTGTTCATTTTCTACCTTCATGCAGCACAAAGCCAATTGATTGTATGTCAGCGATTCTGATTTTTTGGAAATCCATGTTCAAACGCGAGTGTAGAATGCTTAAACTAGAGTGCAAAGAAACAAATAGAATGGAAGGGAGAGGATACTTGATTTTGTCATTGCTATGATAAGCGTAAAGCCAAAGGTGAGGAACCAAACGGACTGAACGTATATAACCTAATTGAAGAAGTTAAAAGAGAGAACACAGACAGACGTACTTTCCTCGCGCTGCTGGCGCCAACAGAACGAAGTGCATGGTCCATGGTAGCGAACACAAAAGTCAGCGTAAATGTAAAGTGCAGAATCCAATTACACTAGCCCAACTTGCAGTCATTATATAATGGCCTAGTTCATCATACTAAAGAAAGAAAGGAGGAAAGAGGGCTTTTGAAAAAGCCAGAACCACAACAGCATTGTGCCAGAACTGTCCCACATAAAAAAGGGGAAACAGAGAGGAAGTGAGAACAACCTGGCAATACACAAAAGTCACACATAACTTCAAAAAAATGTGGTTGATCCCTCTTATATAGGAATCGGTATAGAACACGAAAGTGAAACGTGTCTTCACAGAAGTAGTGTAATGTTTATTGCACATTGATATATAATGTCTATTGGTGTTTTGTGGCTAAAGCGCCCTTAGGCGTTGATGCACCCACGCTGACGCCTGGTGGCACGTCTCCTCCATCACGACTACCAACGTCGATGACCATGAGCAACCGTCGTGCATATGGAAGCTGCACTACGCTGCACACGCTAGCACAACGCGAAAGACGAAGCACGTAACTGACACACTAATACAACGCACAAGACAAAGCACGTAACTGAATCGTCACCGAGTCAAATCAGCGCGTACAGCGCGTCGTAATTGCAGCCTCCGCGATCAACTTCAGAAACATTTTCAGAGCTAATTGCGGAGGCCACGCTCCGCTGTGCTGAGTACGGTGAACGCCACCTAGGTGGCGTTGGTAGTGCTTCTTGATGCCAGCGTCCCTTCGAATGCTGGCATCGAGGCGTCGTAGTGCTGAGACCACCGAAGCGTTCACTGTCGGTGCGCGTTAGTGTCATAATGCAGTACTTCTCTTTTCTGCTCGTAGGCGGCGGCACCGCCCCGAGCAAGAGCGCGGGTACCCGGAGGAGTGTTAGATATATAAGGCGCGTCTGTGTAGCTCTCTGCAAATGCGTTTGTGGCGCAATGGGTTAAACGCTCGGCGATTTATCGTCGCGGACCGAGAGGTCGTGGGTTCGATTTCCAAATTTTGCATGTTTGTGGAACTTTTTCTTCTGGTTTCTTTCTTTGTATTATGTTCTATGACGTATTTCCGTGACGGAAATACGTCAGTGAAGTCTTGGTGGACCCCGGCATAAAACACTTTCGTGTTAAAAATAAGTGAACTAGAGATTTTAAAAAATAACGTGCGCATGAACCTACGCTGGTCACTGAAAACGACGAGATGAAGACACGAGAAGACATTCATGCTGGAATTGACGGGCGTGAGCAAACTACCCCTCTTCTTGTTTAGGACGGGTGGGTGAGAAGCAAAGGAAGAAATCTCTTGTATCGTTGACTCAATGCATGTTGGAACTCGTTTACCACGAAGCTGTCGGTTCTCTTATGCCCTAATGCTGTAGGTATTTCAAGACATGGCTTCTACGGCATCAGCACACATTGTTCGGCTGACGCTGTGGCCACTGCCGACGAAATGAACTATCTAACGCAGTGTTTGGACCGTCGGCAAGTTGCGCGAGCAGCGGGTATACTTTCGAAATACGAGTGCGCGTAGAGATTTCGTCATGAGCTAGGCAGGAGAGAAGCCAGATAAAAGAGGTTTTGCTCGTAACTTATTTCTTCTCTCGGCACGTGCGTTTATTGAACAAGAATCAGTTTACTTGGAAGGGAATAGAAGCAACGCGAAGCGATGTTTCTGGGAGATGAAGAAGGCAGACCGAGCGAATGTTTATGAGGTGCGGCTGGGAAGACGATATTGCGCAATATTACGAGCGCAAGGAGCAAATGCTGCGATTCAGAATTCATGGAACCAAGCATTTGCACGATGGAAATCGAGAAAGATGAAATCAATCAATTTTTGAAGTCACAATCAAAAATTGAATTGAGTGTCTGCAATTCTAGCGCGTACTTTGAACATAAAGCAACCTTAACCCCACCACAAAGAAATGCTTTCTTTCATTCAAAAAAAGCAGCATTCTTGTTGCCATTTCAATGCTGAACAATAGTTTATATTTCTACATTTTTCTAAACTTGTATTTTCACTCGCACAGAACACAGGAGCAAATAAATAAGAAACTTAAGATTGAAACTTAAGATTAAAAGACGCGAAAATTTCAATAAGAAGCATCCACAACACTCAGTGCAACTATGATTTTGCGGTCTCAACTGACTTGGCTTGCTGAATAAAATTGTGATTGCACTAGTTCATAGACGTTCTTTGCCCGTGTCACTGGTGTCTGTTATCGTAAAATTCGGTTTGACGTGAGCCTGTGATAACTGCATTACGCCCAACAGAAACCTCACGGACTTGCGTTGTAACAATATAAATACAAATGTGCTTCTACTTTCTTGTAATAACTTTTTTTCGTGTTTCGCATGATGAATTTCGGTCACCGTCAGTAACTGTTAGAATTGTGGGTAATCTTGCGAATTATATCGAATTACGTCACGGCTTTCAAAGAGAGAGCCAACATCTCTCCAATCTACAAAGCATATGTAATCAAATTTAAAAAATAGTGAGCAAATTGAATTTTCATACAGGAACATCTCGTAGTAAGAATTACGTGAAGCAAGCAGGCAATTATTCCATATAAACCATACTAGAATTAAGAAGGTTTTAATTGAAACGTACAAATCACAAAGGGTAATGAAAACAAAAGTTGTAGAAAAATTGCGACTAATCCGGCGCACCTTGTCGAAATCTAGATACAGTGAAGCTTTGCCTCAATGCATAAATAGGGCTGAAACCTGTGTTAGTTCCTGTGCTGGTGCAGTGTCAATGGAAGCTCTTACCGAAATCCCTCGCCAAAACCACACCACCCTCCGTTACACGCTGTTCAAACGCAGCCTCTTCTCTTGTGATCTGGTAAGAGGGCATATGGGCTCGCGCACCGGTCATGCGCAATGGGACAGACGTGGCGATCAACTGAAAAAAGCTTGTTACCTTTGGCCCGACAAAAGTGTACGTGCGATTGTGGCCTATTGGTTAGAGCATCGGACTGCTGTGCAGTGCTGGGGGATTGAGCTTCGATCCCGCCATAGGGCACGTAATAAGCTACAGGCCCAACAGCAGCAGCACGTATCAGCCACGGTCGGGAGTCGCAGAGGGTTCGCCAATAAAGCTTCGCTTCAAAAGACAACTTGCCAACTGTATGAGTACGACCCACGGCCTCCACAGGATGCTTTCGTTGATGTGCCGATAATCACGGATATGCAAAATTCTGCAAGCGCGCTTTCCCACACATCTGATTTTACCTAATGAAGAAATGGAAGTAGAACTAGTACATGAGCTAGTGCTGCCAACATTGCCGTCATAGGCTAACATCTTTAGCATTATGTTAAGTTGTGTATCTCTCTTTCCTCATTGCAGTCATCGCTTCTTTATTACATACTTGGCATTTTAGAAGCCACCCACGGCTCAATGGTTCCGGGATCCAGAGGTAGCTTGGTGGCACTGACGCTGGGCTGCTGAGCTCGAGGTCGCGGGTTCGACTCCGGCCACGGCAGCCACATTTCAATGGGGGACAATAAATGCGAAAACGCTCATGTACTTGGATTTTGGTGCACGTTAAAGAACCCCGGTGCTCCAAAATTGATTTTGGAGTAGTCCGCCTCTACGGCGTGCCTCAGTCCACCTCTACGGCGTGCCTCAGTCACATTGTGGTTTTCCTCCCTTAGATCACATTTTCTTTTAGAACTCCTTGGTTGCCTGGCTTCTTCGTGCTCGTCATTTGGTTAGAGAGTAATATTGGCACGTGTACTTGTTTATGTTTTTCCGGCGACCGCTTTTCAACGGCTAACAATTGTCAAACCTTATCACTTGGCACAGGACACGCCCGCATGTATAAGAACATTCTCGATTCGTGTAGCTGATTCTATCTGTTGTATGTGTTGTCGGTGGACCTTCTGTAACCAGACGGCATGCGGGACGCGAATAGTGTTGTACATTCTAGAACTTGTGCGAGCACCAGCGATTAGGCTGAAATGTTTGATGAGTCAAGTATAAATAACCGAGGTGTCTGACCCGCAGATCGGATTTTAATCAGTGTGCTCGCAGCTATCATTGTGCTGAGTGTTACTTGTTTTGCTGGGCACAGGTTCTCCCCATAAACAGTTAATTCTGTGACTGGGATTGTGCCACTGTTAGTGTCCCCAGTCACTACAACGTGATAATGTCAACGCAGGTTCGTGTATGGCCAATAAACCAAAGCTTTCCCGTCTGGATACCAATATAAGCAATTCTGAACTACTCGCAATTTGCATTGCCATATTGAGCAGGTTGTTGTATCAAAGGTTGGGATATCTCTTGAAGTCTTGAACAAACCTGTGCACACATTTAAACATTTTATCTGTGGTACAGACAAAGAGGGATTAAAACGCTGGTAAGCCGCCGGCAGGTGGAGCTGGAACTCGTCTATGTCAGGGTAGGCCTCTGGATCCGATACCCGCATCTCCGTCTAGTTGCTATAGCGATTATTTTTGTGGAATAATAAGCGAAGCGGTGCACTTAAATGTTTGCTGTAACTACGTAGGTGTTTAAAGCACGTTGTTTTAACAAATTCGTGTTTTCTACCACCGACTTTTTAGCGTACCAAATGCTTTCGGCTTGTAAAGCGTGCTTTGCTGCGTCATGAGCCTTAGTGAGGTGAAAGCATCTTGCACTCACTGTGAAAAGGTAGGTAGTCTTGCTTGCGTGTTTGCTTGCTTGCTTGCTTGCTTGGAAATAGCGTTTTGTTTGTGGGTCTGCTTGTTTTTGTATATTTATTTATTTATTTATTTATTTATTTATTTATTTATTCATTTATTTATTCATTCATTTATTTATTTATTTATTTATTTATTTATTTATTTATTTATTTATTTATTTATTTATTTATTTATTTATTTATTTATTTATTTATTTATTTATTCATGTAAACATGCTAAACCACGTAACTCATTTTGGGAATTGGCTAACGGAAAATGTTTCAACGATTTATGTATGAGGCGTGTACTGCAGCAGGTCTCCTCCTCCCTGTTTCCCTAACTGGGCGCCATCTAGCGCGGTCACCGTGTAGCCTGAGCGTGGCCTCCGAAATGCATGACGCGCCGGTGCGTGCGAGCGCTGACGAACGCGCCATGCGGCACACAGGCTCCTGTGTCAAGCTTCTATGATAAAGATGATGATGATTTATTGGCATCCCCCTTTGAAACAGGGTAGTGACAAATACTCACCTAGCCTGCTTGATCTAATCAGTTATGCTATACGTTTGCTTCCATTCTAGCATTTTTATATACTTCTCCATATTATTTTCTTTCTCAAAATTCTCCATTTGCTTGTATCGCTACGTATGCCTGTCACGGATCCGGTCGTATCAATTTCGTCCCTGCTATTTAGAGCCTGCGGCTAGCGTCGGTGACGTACGTAACCGAGCGAACAAGCACAGAGAAAGATGAAAGCGAACGCAGAAGCGAAGCAGAGGATGAGAGACGCGAAGAGGAAAGCGGAGAGGAGGTTGAAGTGGAACCATGAGGCGGAAAGCGGAGGAGGGTACGGCGGAAGCGTGAGAAGAAACGCGTAGTGCGGCAAAGATGACTACGAGATGGCGCCAGAGTTGCTGGCGTCGTCTGGTAGATTTGTCGGCGGCGGTGAATCGCTCCCAGGCATCTCCCAGGCGCCGGCTCTCGCAATCTCCAGATTCGCCACACTTCGCTCGGTTTGCAATGTGCCGCACGAGACAGATGTGTCTGCGAGACAGCTGCGCCCAAATTTGGCGTTAGGGAGTATCGCAATCGTTGGTGAATTTTTTTCCCCGCCAATAATCAAAACGTTTCTTTCTTATCTCGACTGCTGACTCGTTGATTCTTCTCATCACTTTAAATCCAAGCGCTTCTGCAAGGTGTATGTTTAATTATTGCTGCATTCTTCTTCTTTATTTCCTGATTATCGGTGGGTGCTTGAGTAAGTGGTTCCTTCGTTTATTTATACGCCGAGGTATTTATATTTCTTGACTGTAGGTATCACTTGCTGCTGGATTGACACCACGTAATTACTTGTTCATTAAAGATCATAATTCCACATCGCAAGTGTCTGTAAATATCTCGCATTATCCGCACTATGTGGTCCGCCTACATCGGTCCGGGGACCTTCTGTTGCAGCATTTGTCGATTACGCATGTAGGATAAATCAAAGCCTAACTAACTGTTCTCCAGTCCTGTCTCTATGCCCTTAGCATAAAGCGTGAACAACAATGAAGACAGAGGACATCATTCCTTGGTGAATTTCCACCAATTCGTTACATTTTCGGCCTTCCCGTACAATTTGTACTCGGTTGTCTCTACATCAGCAGCTCCGCGAAATTGTTAACTATGCCTTCGTGCTAGGACAGCAATCCGACGCACTAGCAGGCTGCGCCACAAATGCACTGGATATCTGCCGCTTTTCAATGAACGCTGTACATGTCTCATACATACATCATTTCGACGGTGGCAGTACGGTGTATGGTTACATTGATTCAGTGCTAACGCATTACCATCTACTGTCAACGGGAGATGGCTTCTGCCGCAATTTTTTTTCGTCATTGTGCACAGACCGAGTGACATATACCCAGGGCGCCAAGTCGACGTCAAAGCATTTCTTCGATCAGCGATACCTACCTAGTCCCGCGTCTACAGGGAACCATGTGGGCGTGAAAGAGGTTCGTTGAATAGAGCCAGTATGTACACATTTCCACAAACTCAGTGACCCAAGTTGGTCCAATGGTTGCTTTCGAACCCTGTGTATTCCGCACAGCAGCCCGATGCGCTACAGATATCTATCTTCCGGTTTACCTGCCTGCCTTTCGCATCTCATATATCTTTCGGCCCCGGACTACCCAGCGACCCAGGAAGGCGGGGCCACTGGACAAGAAGTACTCTGAGAATGCTAATGCATTAGAACACGGTTTTGCTGCTGTGAGGGACTATGTAACTGGCTCTATTTCGACCAGAATACGACGAGAATTAAATCAAAGGAGATAAAACTTGGCCACAATGCCACCCGGTGGTGGGCAAGGAGATGAAAGGCATGGGAAGGCAACCAGATGGGCATCGGTTTCCTACACTACACTGGGGCTACGGGAAAGCAGCAATAAAAAGAGAGAGAGAAAGTGAGCACAGCATGCACACAGAAGGATTCATAGAACAATAAACGGTCCCTCAGGCCGGCGCACTTCAATAACTGCGCGAAGTATCTCAAGTTAGGATCCTGTAAGTGTTGAACACACTCTTGTTAAAATGCGATAAAAGTGGAGACTCCAGTGCCTGTCACGAAGAACAATCACGACTCCAGCGAGAATTTGTACGTTAATCCATCATTTTGCTTCCTTTATATTCTTTTGAAAGCTCAGCACTACCAAGCTAAGCGCATCCGGTAGCCGTGACCCTGCATGCTTCGAGGCCTCAACGCTATGCATCTTTGAAACTACCTACCTTTGAAAGCTTTATTGTTTGCAATTGGGCAGAAAGGCATTGAGCCCAACAGTAAAGCGAGGGGTGGAACTAAAGCTTGACACTCAATTTCATTTACTACCGGAAAGCCCATGCAAAGCCCCCTGAAAAATTGCCGACCGAAAAACCTCTAAAGTCCCTGCTTTGATATAATTTACGCTACAGATTCGTCCAAGGCTATTTGTCAGTGCTCGGGTCAGTTTTGTAAGCGGTCTCACCGCGCCAAATTGTCAGCTCAGCTCTACCTCGGCTCAAGTTATGAAACACGAAGAAAAATTTAGATTCAGCCAGACATGTAAACTAGATGTATAAACTTAAGAAACAGGTCGTATTTCTTCAAGGGCTGAGGAGAAAATGCCAAGTTGTCGCGCCGGTTTCATCTATTGTACTACATAGTTCCAAAGGTATGCGAAGATACGAAGTGGGTTAGTCATTGTCCTCCAAGCTTGTACGTCACTGAAAAAGCATGAAAAGAACCAGAAATCGTGAAGGTATAGCGGAATAAAAATGTTGGACATGCGAAGCTGAAGGAAAATGAAAATACAATCGGAAGTAAAAGCGGGCCAAAGAGCTATACACGTGAACGCACGGAACCATTCTTGTGCAGGGTGCATCAGTTTCTCTCTTCGCCAAGAAGACCTGAAGAAATTGGCGCGCTTTTCTTAATCTTCACTTTCTGCTGAGAAAAATCTGGCGCTATGTTCTGTAACAACAGCGATGGTGAATGCTGTGACGGTCGCCCATAGAAAGCCGTAAGTTTGAAAAACTGTCAAAGTACAATCGGTACCTGATTGTGAACGCGGTGATGTAGCGGAGTCTGAAAAAGGTTGAATTTCAATTATGTCAAAACGAAGCTTTCTTGGCCTAATTTTCTGAGATTGGCGTGGCTGTCTAGCTGTTAGGTTGGTCGCGACCTCGCTGAATATATTTGTGGATATATATGCAAGGGTTGCATGAAACACGGCGTGATAAATTTTAAGTTTTATGGAATTCCTAAAGGTCGCCTGTTGTGGATAACATAATTTTAGTTCTCGAGCTGGGTTATTCAGACTGGTGGAGATAACTTACACGAGAAAGTGAAACACATTGCACTAATTAACACAATTACCTAATTAGCTTCCTAATTATTCACTTTATGGCACATATGGCCATTTACGAACTAGTAGCAGGTGAGATTGCAAGGCGTGTCCACTTGGAATGGACTTCCAGGATGACACCAGTTTATAGATATGCGCCATGAAATGTCGTCGTAAAAATGGCCTGTTGTTCCAGTTACTTTTTAACAAAACACTCTTTCATGCATTGAAGCGCAAAAGTAACTGGAATGCCCATGTATCTCACCCTGATTCTAGTCTCTGGTTGCACGGCGATTCGCGCAGAGGCACACTCGGATTCTGTACTGTGAACTGAGCTTAAAGTTAGCTCTGTGCTCAGACCTGTCAACCACGCTGGTACATGAAGCATCTCAGATCCAATAGTTCAGCGCGGCAAAAGTAACCCCCCATTTGTGTGGTGGCGCGAACAGAATTAAGGCCTCGGCTTGTCCTGTTTGCACCGCGCAACCTGAGGCACTCGTGTGTGCCCTGTCCTCCTGTACTGTTCTAAAACGCTGTTTATTCCCCCAATTATGTCCTTACCGGCCAAAGTTAGCAATGCATATGTATACATAGACACAATGTTCATTGAACAATAAATCACGGCTACGACTTTCTATATATATGTGTCCGGCGTGAAAATTACGATTTTCAAACTCTAGGGACGTCGCCCTTCGTATGGATGAGTATAATGTTGGCATGCTTCCCATCAGGTAAAGCTGGAAGCACGCCAACATTATACTCATCCATACGAAGGACGACGTTAAAGACTTGAATAATTATAGACCCGTTAGCTTGCTTTCAGTATTGTATAGAATATTCACCAAGGTACTTTCTAATAGAATCAAGACAAAACTTGACTTCAGCCAACCAAGAGAACAGGCTGGCTTCAGGAAGGGATATTCTACGATGAATCATATCCATGTCATCAATCAGGTAATAGCGATATCTGCGGAGTATAATCAATCTCTCTATATGGCTTTCATAGATTATGAAAAAATCATTTTATTCAGTAGAGATACCAACAGTCATAGAGGCATTGCGCAATCAAGGAGTACAGGAGGCATACGTGAATATCTTGGCAAATATCAACAAAGAGTGCACAGCAACCTTGGTTCTCCACAAGAAAACTAGAAAGTTACCTATCAAGAAAGGGGTCAGGCGAGGAGACACAATCTCTCCAATGCTATTCACTGCATGCTTAGAAGTAGTGTTCAAGCTCTTTGACTGGGAAGGCTTAGGAGTGAGGATTAACGGCGAATATCTCAGCAACCTTCGGTTTGCAGATGACATTGTCCTAGTCAGCAACAATGGGGTTGAATTACATCAAATGATTCAGGACCTTAACCGAGAAAGTGTAAGTGTGGGGTTGAAGATTAATATGCAGAAGACAAAGATAATGTTAAATAGCCTGGAAAGGGCACAATAATTCAGGATCGCGAGTCAGCCTCTACAGTCAGTAAAGGAGTACGTTCATCTAGGTCAATTACTCATAGGGGACCCTGATCATGAGAAAGAAATTGATAGAAGAATAAAATTGGGCTGGAGTGCATACGGCAGGTATTCTCAAATCCTGACTGGGAGCTTGCCACTGTCGTTGAAAATAAAAGTGTACAATCATTGCATTCTACCAGTGCTAACATATGGGGCAGAAACTTGGAGGTTAACAAAGAAGCTCGAGAACAAGTTAAGGACCGCACAAAGGGCGATGGAACGAAAAATGTTAGGCCTAACGTTAAGAGACAGGAAGAGAGCGGAAAAAATGGAGCTGGGCAGGCCATGTAATGCGTAGGATGGATAACCGGTGGACCATTAGAGTTACAGAATGGATACCAAGAGAAGGAAGCGCAGTCGAGGACGGCAGAAAACTAGGTGGGGTGATGAAGTTAGGAAATTTGAAGGCGCGAGTTGGAATCGGCTAGCGCAAGACAGGGGTAAGTGGAGATCACACGGAGAGGCCTTCGTCCTGCAGTGGACATAAATATAGGCTGATGATGATGATATATATCCGGCGCCAATGCAAGTATCATCAAACGCACTTATATAAACCATGCATGCTAACACCAAAGCAGCGCGAGTAAGCGCACTTCTGGTTTGCGTAATAAAAGGAACCAAATTCCTCCACGAAGCCTCAACGTTTATTGTCGGCCCCTAAGGCATCTCCAAAGCATGCCGACCTCCTCATAGAATAGCGTAATGTTTCCAGCTGCTATTTTGTTTACTTGATTTTTCTTAATTTAGCCATTTGGTATGTGCCATGTATTCCTGACCAATCCTCCAGAATGAATATGTGACACTGTGGCTCAAAGAATATAGAAGCGTTAAATGTAGTTACATGTATGTGCCTATGTGACACAATTGAGGGATATACAAGTTGTGACCTTTGCGATTCATAAGCATAATCATTGCATGAGATTACACGTGCATAGGACGACAGTGAAGAAAACTGCACTTCTCGCCGTCAGTTGCATAGCTCGATGTAGCCGCTTCAGTTACATTCCTACATGGGCGTTGGATTTGCGTATTTTTTTTTGTTATCACTGTTCTTATTGACATAATTTTTCGCCGCAATCTCTTCACGAATATTGATTTATGACGGTAGAAAACGGAGCTAGACTGGCCCAATTACAGCTTCATATACTGCCATCATCCAATCTAAGCTAACTTAACACTGTCTTTGAGGGTTCTTTACGCTCTTACACCTCTCATAACGCACGAACTTCAAACTTATATTTCCGTTCTACCTTTCTAGTTTTCCTCCCACTCCAACTCTTTCGTAGCCTTTTTTTTAATCTCAGACGGAAAATCTTTGAAAGCTTTCCTTTGTAACGCAATTACGGCGTCAGTATGGCACTTGGAATTCTCCGAGACCCATTCATTATGGAAAAGAGAACGAACACATTGGGCGTGGCGGCCCTTTGCTACCTGCTTAGTGAGTTAATCGACCAAACATCCGATGCCGGGAGGTTCGGCACCTTGATCCCCGGTCTCGGTAGAGCGCTCATTCTAGAAGCGGCATAAGTGCAAAGGCGCACGGAGCGGGAGTGTTGTCATTTTTACGCTACGCCCGGGCGGCGGTTTTGTACACGAGTTCTGTCGTCCGGAAGAAAAATGTTTTACGGTCTGGCACACCAGATGATTAGATCGACATAATGAAAAAAAAAGCAGCGCAAATAGCTATATGATAGCGCAATGTGAGGGTGGCAAGATATCATCGACCAGCAAAACTTTCACGATGATGCTTTAACAGATTCGAACATCTTAGCAATAAGGTGAAGCATTGTTACCTCATATGACAAGGAGAACTTCAGCTAGTACGAGACGGCATGACATGCTTTGGGCTAAAGGAGCGCGAAAAAATACAGACAAAACAAATACCTATGCGTAGAACGGCTGCACTGTCTTACCAACAATACCACAAACTGAACTAGTAGCAGCACTAGATATACAGCCAACTGTACTACCAAGTGCGATACCAAATGTATCCCCAAACGTACCACCAAATGTGCAACCAACTGCATCACCAACTGTGTTACTGATTATATCCTCAACCGTTCTACGAACAGTACCACCAATTGATATCAAGTCTGGTATTAGAACAGCGTCAACCTCATGTGCGGGGGTTCCTTTGCGTGTGTCCTTTCGCTACGGGTGTGTTTACCGCAGTCACACATCTGACTCTAGCGTCAGCCGTTCACTAAATGACTATCTACAACGTCATGTGTCATGTGGCCGGCTAATCATAGTGGGCGACTTCAGCTTACCCGATATTGATTGCAAAGCCTATGCACTTTCTATCGATGTCCTATGAAATAATCAGTGATATGATGTTGCACTTTAACCTGAATTAGGTAGTTACCAGCCCACACGCACTAAGGGAACTACATCAAATATTCTTGATCTGACATTTCTCATTCAGCACTTTCCACTTGAAAACATAAAGTTACAAATTCTGCAAGGCATATCGGTACCACGAAATAACATATTGCACCATCCGCACAGAAACCCCTATTCATGTCGTTTAAAAATGTAGCACGTTTTATGATTTTTCTAATGCTGATGACGTCAGTATTATCGGCCATCTCAGTTTTGAATACGCTATATTTCAAGAGCTTACTACGTACATTTCCATAGATATAGACGCTTTGTGGAAAAAATACACAGACATTGTATTTTTCAGCCTTCAAAATTACGTGCTAATCAAGACGAAAAAAAAAAAAACCCAAAGAAAACGAATCCATGAGTAACACGCGAAATAATCCAAGCTAAACGAAAAGTAAGAAGGCTACGTAAAGCCCTCAAGCTAAAGCCTACGCACGTAAACATACATACGCTTAACGCATCAATTACAAATATGAAATCAAAAATAAAATGAAGGCAGCCAAGCAAAACTATTTTTCTAAAACTCATCCTAACTTTTTGAAAAGCGCGCTACATAAATTTTGGAATTACCTTAACCCTAAACACCATGACAGCCCCGCCGCTTTCAGTGATAATAGAAACTCCGCAAATTCCTTTAACACTTATCTTCAGTCAGTATTTAACATCAATGATGGAAAACTTCCGCGCGTAGTACCAAGTGGCCGAACGCCTATCGAGCCACTCACAATCACAGAACCAGTCCCGTTGAACCTTTTGTTAAATATTGACACGAAGAAAGCGATTGGACACAATAACATACCTAATATATTTCTTAAGAGATATGCTGAGTGAAATGCTAAATATATATTCATATCTTTAATAAATCATTAATAACGTGCTCACTTCCTGCCGAGTGGAAAACTGCTAAAATTACCCCCGTGCATAAATCTGGTAGCACATAACAGGTATCTAATTTCAGGCCCATTTCCTTAACCTCGACCATATGCAAACTTCTCGCACACGCAGTATTTGAACACAAACACATACCTCAAACAGGAATCTATTCTTTCTGCATATCAACACGGCTTCCGACGCGGTCTTTCAACAGTCACTCAGCTACTAGAACTAACACACGACATATCACAAAGTCTAGATAATAGAAGACAAACAGACTTAATTTTATTGGACTACTCCATGACTTTTGATCGTGTACCACACAAAAAACTAATTAGGAAGCTTCAGTGTACACTAGGAGAAAGCCCAATTATTAAATGGATAGAAAACTATCTGACTGACCACTTGCAGTTTGTCCATATTCATAACGAAGATTCAACTTTCGCACCTGTTACATCGGGAGTGCCCCAGGGCAGTGTATTGGGCCCTGTTTTATTTCTTATATGCATAAAGGATTTGCCTTCCAGATTACATGTTAACATCCATCTATTCGCTGACGATTGTATTTTATACCGTGAAATTAATTCCAATGATGACCACCATATACTAAACAATGCCCTAGAATCTGTCTTTTCTTGGTGTCAGGAGTGGCAGATTACCCTAAATGCTCAAAAATCTGTAACACTTACCATAACTAGAAAGAAACAAATATCTGATTTTATTAACGTTATTAACGACCCACCTCTCACACGTGTATTTGGGCATAAATATTTAGGCGTCCCTTTAAAGCATGATCTTCCATGGGAAACCCATGTTAACAATGTAACTTAAAGTGCATTAAAGTGGATTTTCTTTTTGAGAAGACGCCTTCGTCTCGCACCGCCAGATACGAAGCTGTTGGCCAACAAAATAAAATGCTTGTTAGACCAGTGCTAGAATACGCCAATATTGTTTGGTTCCCCTACACAAAGGAACTTATAGCAAAAATGGAGGGGGTGCAAAGGGAGGCAGTAAGGTTCATATGTAATAAATACTAGGTAACGGGTTCTCGGACTGAATTACTAAAGAAAATTGGGTTATTAACACTGCAAAGTCGGGCAAAACTAGCAAGACTAAAGTTTTTGTTTCAGTTAATCCATGGTGACATAAACATTGACACGTCTAGACTAATTTCATACAACCGTTCTAGATCAACACGCTACAGGCACTCTCAAACACTTAATGAATACACTTCCAACTCAAATTGCTTCAAATATTCCTATTTCCCCCAAACCATAAGGGAATGGAACCAACTTAGTCCTTTCATTACTAACGCTTCATCTTTAGATATGTACCTAAATATGGTGGAAATGGATGTACAGGCTGAGCAACTTCTGTAATTGTTTTATAACCTGTATCCGGATTTTGTGTTTCAATAACCTGATCGCATCATTGCACACCCTACCATTGTAATTGTCGTAATTTGTAGTCTTGTCGTGATTTGTCGCATTGCTACTTGTCGCATCGTTACTACTGATCTCCACGTAGTGATTACTTCAGCGTTTTGCATTGTATAAATGGTTTGATTGTACTTCTTTTGAATTCATATGTATGCCCTCCCTGCTATGGTCTCTTGTGAGATCGGCGGTATAGTTAAATAAATAAACAAAACGAAACCTCATGCTCTCACGTCGTTTTGAAGCGCCTCAATGTACAGGCATTCCAAGAACGCACAGTCGAGATCGCCGTTGCTTCCCACGAGGATGGACCTCCAGGGAGCGCTGGGAAGAGCGGCGTGCGAAGTGAGTACACCTACCTCTTCTCTCCCCTCCCTCTCTCTCTCTCTCTCTCTCTCTGAGTGCTTGATCGTTTAAGTTTAGTCCACAACACTGCAGCTGTGCACTGCATCATCAATCACTGTCGTTTGTTTACCATGTTCCAATAGTGTCTCTCTCATTGGTGCTTACTTCTGCATCAGCTGTTATGCACCTTTTTATTTTATTTTTCTTCCCCGCTATTTTCCAATTCCCCTTACAAAGCAGCATCTACTATCTTTTAGCGTCAGCGGCGAGGACAGAATTACGAAACTACGGGTGCGACGACCATGCGCTTTCGAAGGCAGACAGCCGCAAGGGACACCGTTTGCGGGCGCTTTCAATAAAATTAACCCGTTAGATGCTGAGTGCCGCCCATCCACAAATAGCGAGAGGGCAGTGTCATTCTTACGCAAATGTGACTGTGATGGATGTCGCCAAGAACTAGTGGGAAAGGGTTGGGAAAGGGAAGTTGCTGTCGCAAAGTTTGGCAGCACTCGACGGTGGGCTTCTTTAGCGATGTGAACTGAGGGGATTAGGAAGATGTCTGTTTTAGTGGTGAAGCGTTTCGTCAGAGCTGATGGTCAGTGACCGTGGCGATGTACGATGGAGTTCGCGCTGTTTGGAGGTGCCATTTGCGGAATACACGAAGGAACCGAACACATAGAGGACTCAGTTAGTCCTTTGTATGCCGAGAAGGACGTGCGTCGTAATTCGCGTACATTCGATCCAAAATCAAGAAGGGGCTGGCAGATGGAGTAGCACACTGTGGTATGAACGTTATAAACAGGGATAAGGTGCCTCAGAAAGGCTGGTCAACATTTCGATAGGAGGACCTATCTTCGTCAATGGCGGCCTTGTCGATAGTGAATTATATTGCGTTAGTCAGTTGAAGGGTTCGACCTCCTCACTATGTTGCTTTCCTGCACTCTACCTGAGCGCAGGCTGTACGCGGTAAATTAAACGGCGTCATTCTTAAAGGAACAATAAACCGTGCTCTTTCATATAGTATGATTTACGGAGCGAAGATAGTCTATATTATTGGACAATTTACAGAAATTGCGGTAGAGTTAGCATAGTAAGATTTCGAGTTCTCACAACATTTCCTTTACGGCCGTGATCCTACCGCTGTATCCCCCGAACACGTCTATAGGTCGCACCCCGCACACAGTGCTTCAGAATTTTCCGAACCCTAGCGTCCCGGAAAATGGGACCTGTCAATGCTAATATCACTGGG